>NC_050579.1:229556647-229856647 GCF_011100635.1 Trichosurus vulpecula | reverse complement strand
TATGTACACGCACACACACACACACACACACACACACACACACACACACACACACATATGCATGCTTATGGATTCCAGGTTAAGAATCCTTGTTCTAGAAGGTCCAATCCCTGAACTCTCCACCTTGAGGTTACCTCTAGAAGTTCTCCAGGATGGTGCTGCCCAGGAAATCTCCTTTATTTATATAAGCTAAAATCTTGGATCACGCAGCTTAGGGAATTCAAAATTTAGTCTTCCATATAGACATTTAGGATTTATTAAAACTGAATATAAACTGATTTCTCAGACTGAGTCAGTACCCACATAACTGACTTTACCACATGTCTTTGTAAGAAGTTTCATTTCTCAGTTGCTTACAGTAGAAAAGTTCACTCCCAAGACCTCTCCTCTTTGACTGTCTCCAAACTAGTTCAAGTCAGACACATCCATTGCCTGGGACAAAAGATTGTGCTAGCACAGGGTTGTTGAGCACAGGCTTCCCTTTTCCCATGGTCAGGCCCACTTTGCTGTGCAGTGGTCTTCTCTTTTAAACTTAGGAAGGTAAAAAGGAATTACATGCACACACACACACACACACACACACACACACACACACTCACTTTGGTATAAGCCATGGAGAGACAACCTTTCCGACAAGTGTCCATCTTTCTGAGTCCCATCCAGCCAATCATCTTAGAGCCAGTGACTCTACACATTAAAAACCAATCACGAGCCATGTGGGTTTTCAGAATGGTACAGATGAGCAGAACCACACTCTATATCAAGGGGTTATCATTACATATTTCCAAACTAAGGCTTATCCCCTATAATCTCAGCAAGATAATTGGGGTAACTCATAAAATTGATCAGAGACATTGTTGATCAACCCACTTTATATATGTATTATGTATGTGTACATACACAAACATGATACACATATTTTACATATTGAAATATCAAAATGTGTAGTAAATTAAAACAACTCTTAATTATATGGATAACTTGGCTAGAGCAAAACCCTTGATAATCCTTGTTTCAGGAAAATTTGCTTGACATAAATATTATTTCAAGTCTCCAGTTTAGTTTTCATGTGTAGATTTGACCACACATATCTCTTCCCCTCTCTGTTATTTATTTCTTTAGCTAAATTGATATTTAAAAATTAGCATTTCACCTGAAATAATCAGATAACTGAAAAAAGAATAGAGGCTCCCATTTGGACCCCTAGGGTAAATTACAAATTAGGATGTTTGAATGCCCTACAACTCCTATTTCCCAGGACTATCTCTTCTCCGCTCTCAGAACACTTAAAGCCCCCTACAGTTCTGCTATACCCCATCTTTACAACATGTCTTTCATGCTCTTTACTTAATTGTTTGTTCTAGGTATGGGGTGGAGGGGATATAAAAGGATATAAATAACTCACTAGATAACTTTTCCCAGGAGACTACTACTTCTGTCACCAGGTGTCTTCTATTTCTTGTCATAGTTTAATACTTATTAAATACATATTAAATACCTATTTCTTTGATCTAATGTATCCTCTGAGTAGCTGGTTAAAGAAATACATTGGTGGGAGTTTTACACCTGGAATGTAATTCAGTGAGGAGCAAAGATAAACATAAATTCTTACTCTTCATTTCAAAAAATCAACTTCACAAGTCCAAGATGGGAGAAGAATGTCCAGATAGCATGTCCATATCTTTGACCCAGAGATTATACAGCTGGACATATGCCCAAGGGAGATTTTGAAGAAAAGAAAGGTCTCATATACATCAAAATGTTAAGAATCACTTTTTGTGGTAGCAAAGAACTAGAAATAAAGCAGATACCCCGTAATTGGGGTACTGTTAAGCAAATTGTGGTGGATGAATGTAATGGAATATTACTGTGCTCTACAAATAACAACTATGATGAATACAGAGAAGTATGAGAAAATTTACATCAACTGATGCAAAGCTGAGTGAGTAGAGTCAAGAAAAATAATACACACACAGTGAACTACAACAATGTAAATGTAAAGGACAATAACCACAAAACAATTAAAATTCATGTTACAAAATTACAAAGACTAAGTTTGTCCCTAAAGAAGAGATAAAATACCTTCCCTCCAATCCCTTAAAGAAGGAGGCCCTTAGACATAATTTATTAGATTTGAGGGGAGGGATATAGTTATTGGTTTTGCTGATTTTTTCCTCTTCTTCCTCTTTTCATTTTTTTTCTTTTAAATTCTTTGTTAAGAGGGATGGCTTTCTGGAAGGAAGAGGGATACAGGGGAAACTCTAAGAGATATAAAAATAAAAGATAACAATAAAATCTATTTTTAAAAGAAAATGAGTATTATACAAAGGGTAACAAAGAGGCACATGGTAGATGTGAGAAAGTTGTAAGATATAATAAATGTGTAAAGGCTATCATTAGTGAAATATATGGTAAAGAAAAAAGATAACCTCATTATGTGGTGAATGTGAGGCTTAGTAGTCCACTAGTATACTCTCAATGTCAGGAGAAAGTAAAGTCCATCACATTGGGTGGACACATTGTGGTGAACCTTTGGAAGGATGTAGCCAAGAGACACTTAGGACTGGCAGGCATGGATAGGCTATGGTCTTTGCCATTGGATGAAATATTAAAATCACTTAGATCACCAGGTCATTTGAATAATTGTGCATAAGAAAAACTCATCCATTTGATTAAACATTTCTGCTTCTCTCAGAAGAAGCCTGATAGTTTGGTAATGCAAATATTGTTATCTCCCTTTCATAGAGGAGGACACTAAGACTTAGCAATGGTAACTGACTTCCCCATTGTGATATTGTTAGTAAACATTGAATTCAGATTTTGAATACAGATTTTTGGATTCCAAGACCACTTCTTGCTACACCTAGTTGACCCTCTTCCTAATACCTGGGATGAATCAAACATGGAGGAGATTCCATCCTGAGAAATGAGCAGTTTACTAAGTCTTTCTAGATAACCCCACCACTGTACCTCAGGATCCAACAAACAAGTTCATGACCCTGAATGCCTGTAATGTAATAGAATAGGCTGGTTCTGTTACATTGATTCGCAAGAATAACATTCATATCTTGAATATCCAGAGGCTGATTATCCAGTTTATGGGTTACCCAGATTTTTTTTTCCTTTTTGCTACCAGTTTCTGGCCATTTCATTGTTTGTTTTCATTTCCACTAATTAAGAGAGGCAGGAAGTAGAAGGAAAGGCAGGAGCAAGGAAAAGAGGGGAGGGGAAATTCAAATCAACAGAGCTACTACTTAGATGATGATAATGACTCCTAGAGCCATAGGAAGAGGTTAAATCTTTAGGCAAAATGAGGGTTTTGAACTTTCTATGGATGTAATCACTCCATGCCTCCTCTGTATCCCATTATTAGTGATAACAGGGAGTTAGGTGAAACTCCAGTGTAACATTTCCCAAAGACATAAGTGGGAAAACACCAGTATGCCAAACACCAGCTGCTTAAAAGAAAGTCACTGGCTGTGAAACTACTATCGAGCAGGGAGTACACTGCTCAATTTATGGAGGCCACTGGGGTATTATTTAGGACAACAAAGAGGTGATATACTAAATGGACTCTAGGCTGCTTCAAAAAAAATCTAATGGCAAGTTCCCATTCTCAAGGGAAAGTATATACTTCTTCAGAATCCTGAGTGGAAGGTGATGAACCCTTTGTTGCTATGATGTTGTCTCCAGGTATAAAAAAGCTGCTCTCTAAGAACAGGTCAGTGATAAGATTCCAAGGAGAAATGCTACGAACTCATGTCTTGAAAATAGCATTTATGTCATATAATTTTGCATACAAAATGGCCAAAGTCTAGTGCCCCTGAATTTTATTAATTTATTAATTTTATATATTAATATATTATATGTTAATATAATAATTAATTAATTTTATTAATGTTATTAACACTTATCTTGAATTTGAGTATAAAGCACTTTTAAAATTTTGTAATGCTATCACATACATTATTTGGTATAAACCTGACAGACACTCTCTGATTTAGATCAGTGGTGTCAAATTCAAAAAGAAACAGATTCCTCATATCTGTACACTGACTTGGAAACCACAAATTAACATTATCTATATTGTATTGTATTTTTATTTATTTTATTAAGCATTTTCCAATTGGATTTTAATCTTGCAGAATTACTAGGGCACATTGCTATGAGTTTGACCCCTCTGATTTTGGAGGATCTAGAACTGGAAGGGGGGACTTCAGGTGCCATCTAATTCAATTTCCTTGTTTTATGGAGGGAGAATTTGAAACTCAGAGGAATTAACGGACTTGCTATACATCACACAGGTAGTAAGCATGAGAAGCAGAATGAGAAAAAGTTCTGACTTGGACTAGGTGACATCAGAAGTTCTAAGATTCTTTAAACCTATGAAGTAACAGTAAAGACTGGACTAAAAGCAGGACTTGTAACCTCCCAGTCTAGTGCCCTTTCTATTATGTGACATAACTGGAAGATCCTGGAGAGCCCATCAGAGGTTTGACAATAAAACTATAAAAGGGTGTCAGAAGTAGTTTCACTGCCTATGTATGAATAAGGAGTGAAGTTGGCCTGGGCACTTCATCAAAAAGTAGGTTCCAGGAGGAATTCTTCAGTGGAAGGAGAGGATCATAGGGGCAAAGTAGGAAAGAATATAGGAGAAAATACAACTGCTCCTGGCTTAGATTGCCAAGGTGAGCCAGGTATCTGTGAGTATAAGATAGAATGAACTTGAGAGGAATTGGTTCAAAACAAAGGGAGAGCACAGTGGAAAGAATAGACAAAGCTGGAGTGCATCACTGGAGGGGGAGAGATGAGATGGATGGCAGAGAAAATGAGTAGTGGGAGTTGGGATGGGAGAGGGAGAATATTTTATGTGCAAGATGGTACCCAACCAAGATGGGGGGAGGGCAAAAGATATTACCTCTGCAACCCAGAGACTAAAACTCTAACTGGGAGGATGTGATAGACACAAATTAAAGAGTAAAGTCAAAATTAAAGGAAGTATGTGATGAGATATCAAATAAAATGCAGCCAATAATTCCTATAAGAGTGAATGAGAGAAGGTAGAGATCATTTGGGGCTGGAAAAGCTAAGGTATACCTTTTGGGGAAGGGAAGATTTGAGCAGGGTTATGAGTGGCATTATGCAATTAGTATTTCTAAGAATTCAATAACATAGTTCAATTAATATTTGTTAACCACTCATTCCGTAAAACTCATTGTGAAGGACTTTGGGGCAAAAAAAGGCAAAAACAAAATAATCCCTGACAAACAACAACAATAAACATTTATATAATACCTTTTACATGTTAGGCACTGTGGTTGGCACTTTGCAAATAATATCTCATTTGATCCTCACAACAATCCTGGGAGGTAGGTGTTGTTATTATCCCTATTTTACAGTTGAGGAAACTGAGGCAAATAGAGGTTAAGTGACTTGCCCAAGGTCACACAGTAAGTATCTGAGGTTGGTTTTAAACTAAGATCTTCCAGACTCCAAGCCTCATAACAATTCCATCCTCTGTGCCATCTAGCTGCCTTACACAGCTTACCTTCCGCTGGGAAGTAGGCTAAGCTTATTCATTGTTGAGGACGAACCAGAGAATATAAAGGTAGATAGAGAAGCATGGGCATGAGGTCATGACGTCCTAAGGTAGCATGGTAGCAGTTGGTCAGAAAGGAAAGGATGAGTGCAAGAGAACTTTTGAAGGAAAAATCAAAACTACTTGGTAACTGCTTTGAATTGGGAGATATGGAGGAGAGGAGAGAATCAAAGACTGTTAGATGACTTCAAGACTGTGTAACTAGGCCACTGTGATGGCACCGATGTTAATAATAAAAAACACATATTTGTATAGTGAGTCAAGGTTTATGAAGCACCTTTCTCAAAATAGCCCTGCCTTTTAGTTACTGGAAGCATTATTATTCAATTTTTTTTTTGTTTTTTGGCAGGGCAGTTGGGGTTAAGTGACTTGCCCAAGGTCACACAGCTAGTACATGTCAAGTGTCTGAGGCCACATTTGAACTCAGGTCCTCCTGACTCCAGGGCCAGTGCTGTACTCACTGCACCACCTAGTTGCCCCATTATTCAGATTTTTTAAGAAGAGAAGCTAAGATTCATAGAGATTACATTGTGCAAGATCATATAGTTAGTAAATATCAGAGGTAGGATTTTAAATTATATATTGAGACTATAAGCAATCATCATCATCATTATTACACATATAAGGTATATACTAATTATATATAATAGTTATATATTATATAATAATTATTACAAAAACAAATATAATAAATTAGATAATACACATCATTATTATTATAGGTATCATATATTTTAAGTATAAACTTTAAAGAAGACCTTACATGTGAGCCTTACAATAACCTGTGATGTAGGTGCTATTATAATCCCATTTTATTGCAAAGTCACCTGAGGCTGAGAGGTTGAGTGAATTTCCCCGGGCTCACATAGATAGCAGATTTTAACTCAAGTATTCCTGATTCCAAGTCTAGCACTCCATCCACTGAACCATGTAGCTGCTGCCTCAATGTTTTCTTCATATTACACCACCCTTAGTTTAGTAAGGGGAGGTGAATGTTGACTTTGGGCGAGTGAAATCAGATTGATTTAGGGCCTGATCTAGGGCAGATCCTCTCTGTAATGGGTCCTCAAAGTTCTAAAATGGTACTCAAGTAACGTGCTTTGGTCATACAATAAAGCATGAGAACAAAGGTTCCAGAGATGAGGGATCATTTGATAATGGACCAGATTTGATCCCAAGTATAGGATAGAATCAAACTTGTCTTTAGTGTTTGATAGGATACAAGAGAAAAATGCCATTATCCCATGGCATCCTATGGCATCCCAGGACTTAAAATCAGGCCATATTCTAGGCACTGAAGAAAGATGACTTACTTGTCCCTAAGCATAAATCGAGGCTACCTATGCCTTGGGGCACACTCTGAGGCAAAAACAAACCAAAAAAAGTAAAAACAAAATAATCCCTAATGATAATGATAATATTAATAATAATAATCAGCATCCACATAACACCTTCTACATGTTAGGTACTTTACTTGGCACCTTTCAAATACAATCTCATTTGAACCTCACCACAAACCACAACAACCCTGAAACAATACATATGTGTGTTTATATATACACATGCCAGCATATATATACTATATATGTATGTATTACTGTGGTAGTTCAGCTATTTTTCAGTTATGTCTGACTCTGTGACCCCATTTGGGGTTTTCTTAGCATCGATATTGGAGTGGTTTGCTATTTCCTTCTCCAGCTCATTTTACAGATGAGGAAACTGAGGCAAATAGAATTAGGTGACTTGGCCAGGGTTACACAGTTAGTAAGTGTCTGAGGCCAGATCTGAATTCAGGAAATTCAGGAAGATGAGCGTTCCTGACTCCAGGCCTGGTTCTCTATCCACTCTGCCACTTTGCTGCCTCACTTATGTATAAACATACGTGTGTGTGTGTGTGTGTGTGTGTGTGTATGTGTGTGTGTATGTATATGTATATGTATATGCATTATATATGTATATACTTTTAAATGTAATCTGCATTATTAACACTTTCTTAAGTTTAGACAATCCAAATCCAAAACAAAACAATATATCAGGCCCTAATTTGCAGTCATTGTCTATTTCTAAGTTATAAATGGCCGCATTGAGAATTTAACAATCATCTCTTGAAATAGAGTTTAGAATTAGCTCCAGTATGCTTTTGTTCCTCTCTCTACAAACTTTTTCCTGTACCTATCACATTGCCATACCTAACACAATACTAAGCAGAAGTGATTATATTTTGTACAAAACTTTGGAAATTATTCCAAAAGTCTGAGTGAAAATCCTGCTGAGATCTGTAGGAATGCCAACAGACATTCTCAACAGTGTCTGTCCTGTCAGTCATTCTGAGTCATCCTTTTTTTCCCTGTTTATTTTTATTTTTTTTTTGGTTCTGCTAGACAGCAAGTATGGTATTTTATTCAGTGATTAAAGAGATGGTGGCCTGTTTTATATAGAGAATGGGAGGTCAGGCTCTTTTTGGAGCCCATCAATGTGCCTGCTGCTTTAACTTCTAAGACAAAAGGTGAGGCATCACAATCTACTAATCTCTCTCTAGTTTAAAGGCATGAATTCCCTGAGAACATCACTTCGGTCAAGGTGCTTATTGAACAAAGTATGTGTCCTATGGGCCCTGTGCCTTTTACACCAGAACTCCACATCTCCTGGTCTTGGCCCAACAATCAATAGCCTCCTTGATGAGTTGCCAGCTTTGTCTCTGTCTTCGGTTCTGCTTTCTAAAGGGTAGATGCCTTAGAGATGCAATGTTTTTCTCTTCCCATATTGTCCCTGCTTTACCTTTGAAAAAAATGTCACAAATCATGTAGCACTTTCAATAGCTGAGGTCCCTTGTTTCTTCCTCACCTTTTGTCCACTCTCTCTTCACACATGCCCTTCCAAACTATCAACTGAGCTTACAATAGAGCTATATTCAGTCATTCGACAAGCACTAATTAGATGTTTACTACGTCCTTATACCATGCTGAATGCTGGGGATTCAAAGAGAAGGCAAAGACATGGCCCCTGCCCTCAAGAAGTTCACAGTCTAGTGGGGGTACAAATGTAAAAAATTATACATGGAAAATATATGCAATGTAAGTGAAAGGTATTCTCAGAGGGAAGAAATTGGCAATGTTATGGTAGAGATAGAACAATGAGGTGGGATTTAAGGGAAAAGTCAGGAAAGGGCTCCTGCAGAAGGTGGAATTTGTTTTTATGCTTCAAGGAAGCCAGGTGAGAGGTGAGGGGGGAAAGCATTCCAGGAATGGGGATGAGCCAGCAAAAAAAACACAGACATGGAGCCATAAAGGCAGAGAAACAGCAAGGCCAGTGTCAGGCCAGTGTCACTATATGGTAGAGTACATGGGTGGAAGTAAACTACTAAAGAATTGGAAAGGTAGGAAAGGTACAGGTTGGGAAGGGTTCTAAAAGTCAAGCAAGATTTTATATTTGATCCTGATAATAGTAGGGAGTCACTGGAGTTTACTGAATGGAGGTAGAATCCCATGGTCAGACCTGTGCTTTAGGAAATTCACTTCAGCAGCTGAGGGGTGATAGATTGGGGTGGGGAGATTGAGGCAGGTAGAACCACCAGAAAGCTATTCGAATAGTCTGGGTGTGAGGTAATGAGGACCTGCATCAAGTGAGCAGCTTTGTGAGTGGAAAGGAGAGGACACAGGAAAGATGTGAAGGTAGGAATGATGAGATTTGGCAATAGATTGGAAATGTGGTGTGAGAGCAGGGAGGAGCTAGAGATGGCAACAAGGTTAAAGGCTTAGGTGACTTGGAGAATGGTGTTGTCCCTTGATAGGAAGAGGAAAGAGCTTGGGGAGAAATTGAATGCATTCTGTTTTGGACCTGTTAAGTTTGAGATGTCTATGGGCTATCCCATTCAAGATGTCCAAGAGGCAGGTGGTAATTAAAGATTAGAGGTCAGGAAAGAGATAAGGAATGAATATAGAGGTCTGGGAATCATCTACATAATGGAAGCTGATGAGTTTTCCAAATGAAAAATACTATCAGTCTTCAGATTCCAGCTTAAGAAAAAAACCTGGTTTCACTTCTCAAACACCCCCAGTCTTTGACTTAGAACTAGGAGTCTAATTCTGAGTCCTGCTTCTGATTTTTTGGCTTTGTCACTTAAACTTTGAGATTCTGTAAATTTGAATTGTTGTTTGTTGTTGTTGAGTCATTACCATCCTGTCCAACTCTTTGTGACCTCTTTTGGGGTTTTCTAGGCAAAGATACTGGAGTGGCTTGCCATTTACTTCTCCAACTCCTCTTACAGATGAGGAAAATGAGGCAAAGAGAGTTGAGTGACTCATCTAGGGTCTCACAGGTAATAAGTATACGAGGCTAAATTTGAACTCAGGAAGATGAGTCTTCCTGACTCCAGACGTGGCACTCTGTCCACTGCACCACCTAGCTGCCCTGTAACCCTCAATGAACCACATTAAACCTATTTTCTGTCTTGTGACTGCATTGTTAGTGGGGTAGCTAGGTGGTCCAGTGAATAGAATAGGCTGGGAGTCAGGAAGATCTGAACTCAACTGTAGCCTCAGACATTTCCTAGTTGTGTGACCCACAGTAGGTCAATTAACCTCTATTTACCTCAGTTTCTTCATGTCTAAAATGGGGACAATAATAATACCTATCTCCCAGGACTGTTGTGAAGATCAAACAAGATAATAATTGTAAAGTGCTTAGCACAGTGCCTGGCACCATATAAGTGCACTATATAAATGTTGGCTATCATCATCATCATCACCATCATCACCATCATCACCATTATTTATAGCACTGTTATGGTGAAAATGTTCCAGACACTTGAGGATAAGTAGAATACCTTACACAGAATGGGATCGTGCCAAACTTTAAAAAAAGAAGAAAGCAACAAAGAATAAAATTTAAGCTTCCAAGGCGATATTACCCATGAAAAGTAGGCACAATAAAAGAATCCCAATAAAAATTATGTTTAAGGTAACCAGCAATGTCCCTTTAAATGACTAATGTTTAAAGAACAGAAGTCCTCCTTTTTAAATGGCTTTCAGCAAAAACCACATTGTAATCTCATGGAAAACACACATTTCTTGCTAAATAAACATTATCTGATGAACAGAGGACTTCAATAAAATCCTCTCATATCTTATTATTCCAAAGTTTAGATAGGAGCTTTTAAGTTGTTCTCATAGTTCAACCACAGGATCAGTCATGTTACCCTCCTCCTTATCCTTTCATTGCCCTGATATTATTTCTGTAAGATGATGGCTCCAAAAGAAAAAACAAAATAAAAAGGAAAAAGAAACCCTGATACATGCAGCTTGCACTAAATTTGGGATGACCGTGACATTGTCTGAATCTCACCTTTTTAGGTTTCATTTAGGTTATTTAACTTTGAGTTATTTCTGATAAATACAAATAAAAATCCCAGATTTTCTACCTGAGAGCAGGAAGAGACCATATGAAGACCTTATGCTACCCTCATGATGTCAAAGAATGTTTGTCCCTGAGTAAATACATGGATAGATGGATTAATGAATAAATGAATGAATAGAAAAACCATTATTAAATGCCAAGCACAATGCTAAGCATCAGAGCTACAAATAAAAAGGTGAGATTATCCCTGCTTTCAAGAAGCTTATGTTTTAGTTGGGGGAAATAGTATATTAAAGAATGTTGATTTGCAGGATGGATGGATGGATGGATGGATGGATAGATGGATGGATGGATGGATGGATGGATGGATAGATGGATGGATGGGTGGGTGGGTGGATGGATGGATAGATGATGTATGGATGGATGGATGGATGGATGAATGGATGCAGCTGGTGGTCCTCCATCTCATTGGAAGAAATAGAGTTGGTGACTATTTCATCCAAGCAATGTGAGCAATCCAGCAGCTTAGACGGATTCTGCATGTATGAGGAAAAGAGAGAGGGAAGAAAAGGTGAGAACTTATCAATGGAGATGAAACCTCCACATATACCATGTGCTTCTTAAAGTATTTCACTAACAAAGGGTTGGACAAAGCCAATTTGGCTCTTTCTTTATCACTGATAATATCATGATGTTAGGGAGCTTAGAAGTTATTGTTTATTTTACAAATGAAGGGAAGGGATAGGAAGGGAAGGGAAAGGAAGGTAAGGGAAGGGAATGGAAGGGAAGGAGAAATTTGCACCTATGAGACTAGAAAGTGTTCTAAACTAGTCAAGAACATATTTAAATGTTGCTCTTGCTTTGAGCATACCAAGCATTGCATGAGCTTCTGAGACTGAGGCTGCACCATTATATCAAGTAAAGATGTATCCGTACAAGCATAAGTCTCAACTAAAATGATGATGATGATAATGATGATGATAACTAAATCAAGTCGTTGACTGAAGAGTCACAGATTAACAAACTATTAGAGGTTAAACAATCTTAGGCATCTTCTAGTGCAGCGGTTTTTAGCATGGAGGTCTATGACGTCACTGTTGTTTTTCAAAAATATTTTTGTAGCTCCATTTCCATGTAAATGGCTTCCTTTGTAATCCTACATATTTTCTTTCATGTATTTAAAATATTCTTCTGAGAAGGGGTCTCTAGGCTTCACCACATTGCCATGACACACACACAATAAAGTTTAGAACTTCTCATACAGTCCAACCTGCCTTATTTTATAATTATTTTAACAAAATCTTTAAGAGGGTAAATGACTTATTGAAGGTTACACAGCTTGCTGGTGATCAAGGGAGAACTAGAACTCATGTCTTTTGTCTTGTAGTCCAATACTATTTCCACTATCCTATGCTATTTCCCACCATGAGCAGAGGCCTAGCCATAGTCCTCAAAATTGACTTTAAAAAGCACAAACAGTAAAACACTGGCCACTGAAGTAATCCAGAAGAAGATTGTTGTATGGTTCCTTATTTAGTTCTAATATACATTCCTCTTCTAATCTTCAAGAGTGGTCAAATGAATTGCAGTGAAGATTTAAATGCCCCTCAAAAGCATCAGATAATTGCCTAAGCCAGAAGCAAGATGTTAGACCAGGCAGACTAATGATCTGATCGAGGATGCCAATTCCCCTAGTTCCTAAGGAGCATAAACATAAATCATTGAATAAATACATGTTTTTAGTTGGACCTCAAACTGGAAAAAATATGCCTCTCTAGTGGGGAAATTATCAGAGTTCTTTTAGCATATCAATGCTCATTTCCCTTTAAGCAAAGTCCTTATGCACCAAAAAAAATATTCTAATCTTTCTTTCAAGTGTTGCTATATGACTCACCAGTGAGTGCTAATAAACACCCTAGTAAGCACTGGAGGGGGAAAATCCACATAACTGGACAGTAAAATGATGGCTTTTAAGTTCCGTCAACTTTTCTTCTTGAATAATTATTGGAAAGTTTACTCTTTTGATCACAGTTTGTATTTTTCTTTCTTTTTTAAACATTACAGCTGACTTTTCCCACACTTTCCCCTGAACAAGCTTTACATCATGTGAACCGTGAATTCCTTGGGGACCTAGTTAGTGAAACCTTATCAGATGCTGTGGAAGAATACCTCTACGTTGGCTAAAACAACGAATTGAATATCAAGCACTGAGTTTTAATCCAAGGAACATAAGATTTAAAGCTAAAATAAATTTTAGATATCATGTCATCCAATTCTCTCTTTTTACAGAAGAGCAAACTCTGAGGCCCAGAGAGATGAAGCAACTGACCCACAGTCACATAGCTCATAGAGATGGGAATTGAACCCAAGTACTCAGAATGCAAATCCTGTGCTCTTCCAAAATATATTGGACTCAATTTATTTAGATGAGTACTTTGAAAAAAAGTACTGTATAAAAAATCATCCATGGATCCACTTGGGAAAGAGCCATCTATTTTCCTCTTTCAATAAAGTAGAGGAAGTAATTTGGAGTCAATAAAGTGTTTTAGTCACTGATGGCAGTTAAGAATTTGGAATATAAAAACATTTAAATGCGTGATCATCTACGTATGCTTTTTGATGTGCACCATAATGCTGAAAGATATATTTTAATTTTTGTTTTCATTGAAACTACTGTGAAATCCCCTGCATACTTTTTGGATAGAATCAAAGAGTTGCCATATAAAACAAAAACAAAAATGAAATACAACTTCATGGAAATCAATAAATGTACGAGGCTGCTGATATATTCCTTTGCATACTTGAATATTGAAATATTGATTAAATTGATAAAAATATTGATACACTATAATATATATCAATAAATTTATTATCATGTTAGCATGGGGAATCCTTCCATTGGCACAGATCACCACCCATTCATAGCTTCTTTTCTTTTGAAATTCTTGCCCATGTCTTTCAATAAATCCTTGTGGATCATCTGCCCAACATGCTCAAGGCCTTCTTCTGGTTCTTTTAACTTTTTGTGGAGTCCAGTTCAAGGGATCAGCATGTCCATGTGCTGTTCCTCACTTTTGATCTATGACTTACTGACTTTTCCAGCTACTTGTTCTTAGTGCTTTTTTATGGCACTTTTATTTCATTCAAATCCTTCCTTTATCAGATAGTCAGTCAGCTTGCATTCATTAAATGTGCCTACTACATGTCAGACATTGTGCTATGCACTGAGATACAAATAAAGGTGAAAACAAAAGTAGTTTCAGCTTTCGAGGAATTCACAATCTAATAGAAGAATTCACCTTAAATTTCGATTCAACGATCAGTGTCAAAATGAAACACTTTCTACCTGTGTGCGTCTGGGCAAATCACTTAACCCCTCTTTGCATCAGTTTCTTCAACTGTAAAATGGCAATAATAAAGCCACGTACTTTGATTATTGATTATTTTTAAAATTGTTTAGCATGGTGCCTGTCACATAATAGGCTCTATCTAATTTTTCCTTTCCCCTTCCCTCCCTATCTATATACATCAAATTACATAGCATAAAGAGAATATCCTTATTAGCTGTCTGACCCTGAACAAGAAACTGAACCCCAATTGCGAGAAAGAGAAAGAGAGAGAGAGAGAGAGAGAGAGAGAGAGAGAGAGAGAGAGAGAGAGAGAGAGAGAGAAGAGAGAGAGAGAGAGAGAGAGAGAAAGAGAGGGGAGGGAGAGAACTGGTTTTTAAAATAACATATTAGGGGTACTGTCTACTAAATTTCTGATATTAACATTTCTTTTTTCTTTATTCTGAAATTAACTAAAACCAAACAATAGGAGTATTTTAATACATGAAGTGGAACAGAAAAAAAAAGGATCTAAAAAGCTGCAAATCTGTTTCACCAGTAGTTTGCCCAGCTTGCTAAGTTATATAATAAATTTAGTAGGTTATTTTCAAAGCCGTCCTTCTTGTCGGTGTGTCCTGTGACCTTCAAGCTGTTCTGTTCTACACGTTTTTAAATGGCTCAAAGTTTTCTTATTTTTTCTTTTTCCATTTTGATAATTTCACTATTACATGCCCTCTTCTTCCAATTTCTCTCCTAACAAATTGAATGACAGAAAAATAACTTAATAATAATGGCTAGTATTTGTATAGTGCTTTAAGCTTAGTACAGCACTTTATAAATAGTGTCATTTTATCCTCACAATAATCCTGGAAAGGAAGTGCCACTAATAGCCCCATTTTATAGATGAGGAAACTGTGGCAGATAGAAGTAAATTACTTGCCCAGCATCAACATGAATGGTAATTGTTCAGGCCAAATGTGAACTCAGGACTTCTTAAGTCCAGGTCCAGAGATATGACCATTGTATCATTAAAATTCCTCTATACTGTTGTGTTTAATATCTATAGTCAAGCAAATCAAATCCCCACATTGGCTATGTTCAGAAATAAACATCTCATTCCATACTTTGAGTTTATCACCTCTCTGTTAGGTGAATCGCATGCTTCATCACTGGTCCTTTTGAAATTGTGATTGGTTGCTGCATTGAGTTAGATTTCTTAAGTCCACCAAAGTAAATGATTTTTTTTTGTTTGCAGTCATTTCTGCCATGAATTTTTAGGGGATTGGTTCCAACAGCTCAGGTTCCTTGCCATCGGTTCTCACAAAGTGTGTTTCTCTGGGTGGAGCAGGCTGACATTTCAGTTGAACCTAAGTGCCTTTTCTTTGGCTTCCTTCTTCTGCTGATCATTTTCTTTTACCCACTTCAGGAAGGGATCTCTGCTCTTAGAATACTTAGTATGCTCGGTATGCACATTAATTCTCTTGGCTACAATCTTGCCCTTAACCCGTTTGTTTACAACAAAGCCTACAGGATGTTGAATAACATTATAGTCCCATCCAGTCTTGCCATGGCAACATTTGTGGGGCATTCCTTGCTGAACTGTGCTCATTACATCACCTTTTTTGTGTATTTGCATATATGTAGCCAAAGGGACAACACCATGTTTTCGAAAGGACCTAGAAAACATATATCATTTCCCTCTCCTTTTTTGTTTTGTGTTCTTCATTTTGGCAACTCACTGGAATATGGCAGAGCTGGCAGAAAGCTGCTTCATAAATTTTAAAGCACTTTAAAAATGCTAGATAATATTATTTTGAAATATTTTTTGTTCTTTTGAGTAGAAATATACCTAAGAATTTTGGAACCCTGGGTCAAATCCAGTCGAAGGAGCACATGGAAAATAGTCCACTCTGGTCAGGGCTATTGTGCTAGAGTGGGATTGGACTTTCCCTTCCCCAGAGTGTGGTCCTAGCCCCAACTGTACGGCCCTATTCTCAGCCCTAGAACACTCATGACCAGGTGATATGTAAGAAGTTGAGGGTTGTGCTGGAAAAAAGTGATGAATTTAATAGGGGAAGGCTGCCCTTGAGCTGGAGACACCAGGATGGTTAACTAAAGGACCACCATGTTGACCAAGTAGCCCTTCACCATGTCCTCCCTATCAGTATGAGAAGCCCCAATTGTCCCAACCTAGTTACATATCTACCCCCTCTACCACCCTTCATCCTCCCCTATGGCTGAAAGTAGTCTCTATATTCTCACATTTTCCTAGAATACTTATCTGGGGAAAAACACCTTCATTTATCCCATTCTACCTTGTATAATATGTTTAATGTGTATATCTCCTAGTAGTATGTAAGCATCTTGCAGGTAGAGATGTTTTTTTTTTTAAATCTCTAAATTCCCAGCACCTAGTATAACGTTTTGAACCTAGTATATGATTAAGACCGTTTGCTAAATTTAATATAATTAAACTGAAAACCTCTATAATCCCAAAAGGTTCATGAAATTTCCAAAGATGTTTAACTCCAAAGGAAGAACTTACACAACTGGGAAAAATCTAAATTTACTATAATTCAGCAAGGGAACTAAAACGAAAGTCTCTTAAGGGTTCTTCTGAATTCTGACTAAATAGTTTTATCTCTCAGAAATAGTACATGTCTTCCTAAATTTTCTCTTCAGAGCCAGTGAGGCATAAAGTAGGGCCAGCTTTATAAGGATACAACTGTCTATATAGTATATAGGAAGGGTATAAGAAAAGCCCACTTCCCTCAGGAGCTCTCATTCTTCCTAAAATTTCACCATTATATGCTTTTGGATCTGGAATCAACAATCACACTTCACCTTGCTCTTGCTTACCATGCACATTTCCATTATTCTTTGTGTGATATTCGTACTTAATTCTTTGGGGGCAACGATGTCCCATATCTCCTTGCCACATGGTAACATTAGTAAAATATTTGCTTTGAAAGGATGAGCCTTTGTGCTCACAGGAAGTGGGGTCAGTAAAAGAATCTTAAAATTTCAGGAAAGTAAGCCAGGTCTCTCTCTTCCTCCATTTCAACTCTTTGTCCAGCTCATTATTCATCTGTGGTATCAGACCAAGATATACTGTTAGACAATCTCTATAGGATGTCTATGCACATTGAAATCTGGACAATAGATATTTTTCATCCACTTGGTCTTTCCTTGTGGATTGACAGTGATTTCAGTGATTACTGAAATCTTCCAGGTGGTTTTTTAATATCCTGGAGTTTAATGTAGTCAGCACAATGTCATTTTTGGAGTAGAGAACCTGGAATTCCTCCATGAATTACGTGTCTTCCCTCGCAGTGGAAAACACATTTGGTGAGCACACATCCCCCTCTTGTAATCCTTGCCTGAGTTTACTAATAGAGTGTCATTGAATAATATTATTTCTATTGCTACATCTTCTAAGAAATGCTAAATGATAATTGATACATGGATAGGAAACATTTTGTTGTAAAAAAGCCTATAAGGCAATGTTTTATTCTACCAAAATTTTTAAATGCACATAGTGGGAACTTATATTCTTTGCATCTTTCAGTAAACTATAATATACTAAATATGTGGTTGGTTGTTGAATATCACTTATGAAAGTCTGCTTGATATTTATTAATAACTTCAGCAACGATGCCCTCAATTCATATGTAGATCACTGTTATACATATTTTTAATAAATTGGGAAGGAGGCACATCGATTCATGGGTTTTTGATGTTCTTTGGGTTAACTTTTTATGTATTGATAAGGTTTCAGTTTTTTCTACACCTTTTATATCTTTCTTTTTTTTCAAACAACTTGATTCCTCAACTTTGTCATAATTATATTGTCTCCCGCACAGATCTCCTCTGTGTATACTTTGCCCAACCTGAGTCCTTTTTCCCCCTTCTTTATTCTCTTAAGTGCCATTTCTACCTCTTCTATAGGCACCTTAGGGAGTATGAGGCTACTATGTAAGTGTAGTGATTCCACAATCCTTGATGGAGAAAGTGGTTTGTTAATTTTTTTTTGCAAATCTTTTCCATTTTTCTTTTGTTTATTATCCTCTTTCTATTATCATCTTTAAATGACCTTGGGATGACTTAGCTTAGTCAGATATCTTGTCAAGCTTTTTTTTTTCCTCCACTGTTTTTCTCTTCTTGATGAGATAACAATGCTCATAGTCACCTATCATCTGTATTCATAAAAGTTTTAAAGATGTGTTTATTTCTAACTTGGTTCTGCCTTTGGCAGCCCCATCTTCTTCCATTTGGTAAGTAAATCAAATGTATGTTGATTAAGGTATTTCTGGACTTTGTTGGTTTCTTTGTTGAGACAATTAATTGACAGGTTATATTATTATGATTGAAATTGTTATAGTCAATGTTAATAACATTTCTGTTGTCCACATCTCATTTTTTAGTTTGCCAAAAGGGAAATTTTCCTAAAATTACACCCATCCAAAAGTAGATGGGTTGCTTTTTGAAGCAGTGAGTTTCTCATCATTGGAGGTCATTAAGAAAGGCTGTCCAACATTTTTTGGAGATAATCTACAAGGAATCCCTGCTAAGGTTAGGAATGGATTGAATAAGTTGACCTCAGAAATATCTTTCTGTAAAGATAAGATTATTTTATTCTACACTAGAGTTTTACAATTTTTGATAATGTTATATTTTGTCCTTTATTAAATTCAATAAGTATTCAACTATAATGACTCCTTATTATCTCTAGGATAAAATATAGAGTCCTCTGATTATAATTTATAGACCTTCACAACTTTATAAATGAATGACTACCCCTCAAATACTTTATGATCCAGCTAAATGGATCTTTCTGATATTCACACTTTACACTCTATTCCCCATCTTCTCCTTTTGCATAAATTGTCCTTCATGCCTATAAAGTACTTTCTTTTCTTCTTTGCCTCTTAAAATCCCTAAAGCCTTTTAAAGCATAGTTCAAATGCCATGTCCTATGTAAAGCTTTTCCTTATTCCCCCAGTACTGGTATCTCACCCCAATAAACAAACAGATAAATAAATAAACAGATAGATACATGTGTATGTATGTATATATAATACTATATATTACTATTTATAATATTTATACTATATATGTGTGTATATGCTATTTCTTCTGATAACATGCAAATAACTTAATGGCAAGAAATATTTTATTTTTATACTTATGTCACTAGTGACAACCACAGTGGCTGTCATTTAGTAGTCAATCATTGGCATAGTATAATGTATAATTCTAGTAGGAGAAGAAGGAAGAAGAAGAGGAGGAGAAGGTGGACAATTACCATCGTGATTTTGTCTGCTCCTATGATTTCATTGCTATAGGAAATCTCTGGTGAAGAAACTCTTACAAATATAGGTTAATAATAGTTCTGCAATTTAGTCATAGAAAATTATTTGGAAGACTGAGAGGTTTAATGACTTCTACAGAATGAGGATGCCAGAATGTGCCAGGAGTAAGATTTGAACCCAAGTCTTTCTGATGCCAAGGCCAGCTCTCTACCCACAATGCCATGCTCTCTAAGAAGAATAAAAATAATGGAAGTACCAGTTAATAGTTGATAGAACACTAGGTGAATCAGCTTTTCATACACAGTCTCTTTTATTTCTTTCAATTTTGAAACTTTTTTTCTAGCTTAAACTTCTGCAGTTTCATCATCTCCCTGATATGAGAAGGAGACTAGAATTCTATCTGCCATATTAGTGATTGCCATCACAGAAGGTCGATTTTTTTATATAACCGTAACAATCCTGCCACAACATTGTCCATCTGCGTTCATCCTGTCTTTCTCCCCAACCTCCGCATCACTATTATGAAACAATTAAAATGTTTTATCTGAAACATCCACTGAGGAAATCCTCTGTCTCTGATGAACCTGGCTTCTTCAATTTCCTGTGGCTAGCAGAGATCTTTGCATCTGAAGGTTCTCTGGGCCATGTTGAGAATATTTGTCTACTTCTGCTGGAAGCCCTTCTGATTAGTCAGGCTCCTTGAGTTAGAAACATAAGGATTTATAATGAAAAAAAGAATCACACAGTGAAAACAGAGAGAATGAAAAGAAAACAAACCAATAAAGAATCTATCCTATCATAACATTTGAGGTTCTGGTATTTGCTGGCTTTGGAGGGAGTTCAAAATAAATGAAGAAAATGTGTATTTCATTAAATGCTAATATTTGAAAGACAGAGGGGGAAAAGGATGAAGTGTGTCTAACCATAGTTGTAAGGAAACAGTCCATAAGGAGTTACCATTGCTACACTGCAGATGGTCCCATGCTCTCTCTTGCTAAGAGCTACTGCTACTTTCAGAAAAATGTTGCAGTGGAATGTCAAGGAAGGAAATTGTGTTCTCCTGAAGACACACTGAGCCATGAGATGCTACTGAGGGGTTCCGTGAATCTAATCAACTGAGATGGACACCATACTTTCAGCTGAGACCACAATAAAATAATGTGATCTTTCCGGCCAAACCCCAGCTGCTCAATACATTTCCTCATGAGGAAGACCCCATCACTTCTGACCTCCACCTAGAATTGCCTGCCACAAGCTACATTCTGACTCCCCAACATCTGTGATTGTTAACTTGATATCTGTTTGTCTTGAAATATAAACAGGCCATAAGAATACAGCCGGGTTCAAGATGCTCTGAACCATAACAGCAAGGCTGCTTCCTTTTCTTCTTGGGAAGGGCCTTGGCCTTGGCCTTGGTCCTCTATTGGGTTTTGGAGATTGCTCACTGTTAGGATTTCCAGGGTTTTTTCCCAAATAGAAACTCAGCAAATATTTATTAGATTTGAACTATTCTCTGTGAGTCCCTATCTAGGTAAAGTGAAGGGGAGACTTGGGGTAATTCTTGAGAAGAAATGTCCATCAGGGAAAATGTATCTGAGGTCCCACCATCCACATTGTGAATTCCCCCAAAATACAAATTCATCAGATGGTTCCAAAATTCACAGGTTCATGGGAGTAACCTGAGCATTCATTTAATTCAACCACCTCATTTTTCAGGTGAAGCAAATGAGGCTTCTTAAAGTTCAATGATTTGCCAAAGGTCACACTTAGAGATTGTCAAGATTCCAACTCAAGTACTGTGACTCTAAACCTGGTATTCTTTCTTATGTTTTCCACTCTCCATTTTGATGTGCCAATTCAGTGGAACAAGAACTAAATTCGGAGTCAGAGGATGTGGTTTCCAAATCAGGTTCTGCTTTTTAGTATTTCTGATGTTGTCAGCAAATCATAACTTTATGAAAGAGCATATTAGTTTTCACACCTAGCAAATGAGGGTTTAGAATACATAATATCTAAGGTCCTTTACAATTTTAAATTCCATCCTGTGGATGACATGTTAGGTAACCTCTTTCGATGGAAAAAATATCCTAATAACTGCATATAATTTCTCTACAGAAAGGAAGCAGAATGCATATGTAGCACAGGGAATGCCACCGCCTCCACTTTTCCCTCTGTGTTGGTTTTGGCTCTTTTACTCCACCTACCCCTACGTTGACATTTGAGAATGGATTCCCCAAAGGGTTGGCTACAAAACTATAGCTTCTTCTCAGATTCCTATGTATAACCTTGGAGTGATGGGAAATATATATATATACTACTCAAAAATGAAATACTTAGCCCTCACTGGTGTGATTCCCATTTAAACACAGCAGCCAAAATAATTACTATTAACTCCTAAACATGAAGTGTTTGCTAACAGAAGTGATAAGGATCATTATATAATACAACAATTTACCTATACACAAACCTGGGTCACTATCTCATTCCAATGTTGAAATGGGAGAAACTAAACATAAAGCTACAGAAACTTGAGTTTCCTTACTAATATACCCAAGCCAATTCACATCTCTGGACTGAAAACCATGGATTGTAGGAGGCAGTCTATGCCGCATGTCACCTTGCATACAGGGTCACTCCTCTTCTAGGCCTATCACCTCTCCTATTGAATGAAAGCACTTCTCTGCTGTTCTAAGACTCCTAAAGTAGTATTAACCTTTGAGTTTTTTTTTGTTTGTTTTTATATATGGTAGTCTTAAGTCTATGATGCGTAGTTTCCCAGGCATGCTACCTCAGCTGGGCTCTGAGGTAACATTACACTCTTTCAGTGAAAAGCATTTTCCTTAAGCTTGGGAATTATAAAACTACTCAAGGCTAGTCTCTGGGCTTTGAGGAGTTTCTCTCTGGAGTCACTGAGGGCAATAAAGGAAAAATAAAGATGAGTCTCTGAGGTGTTTTCCATCTTTCAAACTATATGTGGTTCTAGCAGAGCAAGACTTTCCCCCCAGCCAGCTCTTCAAACAGTCAAGTATTCTGCTTTCTGCAGTCAACTCCCAGCATTAGAACTTTCCTCTAATCAGATCAAAAGCTCACATCAAAGTAGGTCCTGACTGTCTCTAGTCAACTGATCTCAAGGAGGCTTGGCTTCTGTCTCTACCTCATTTGATTGCTTGTCAGTTTCTTAACTCCAAAGGTCAGGATGCTTAGGGACTAATACTTGATTCAGGTTGGGGAAGCCACAGATTATAGATGGAAACTGCAAACTGCAGCAATGTATAAGCCTTGGTACCAACAGAGCATTTAATTCCTGGATTTAGGCCAGGGCTATGGATGAATACTGGGCCTAGCCTTGGGAACATCCAACCCAGGGACCAAAGGTCAATGGCTTTCAGTCTACAATGGAGACAGGACCTAGCCCTGGTACAATATCATCTCACTTCATGGCTGCAAGGGGAGACAGAGAGAGAGAACTTGGGCCTAGCCACCCATCCAAAAGTATAGGATGGGGCAGACCTTAGTCATAACACAAAGCCCTAAGCCATGAACTGAAGGTATAGACACAAAGGAAAAACCTCTACTATAATGTAAAAATCCTATAGATTAATGAATGTGCAAGATAAATCCCTAGAGGAAAGAAATAATCACAAGTAAAACCATGGGAAATGGAAGGATTTGACCACAAAGACTCCAAGAATGGAAAGAAGAAATTAAGAGATGAAACAAGAATTCTTAATATAATTAAAATACTTGGAAAGAGAATAAATAAATTAAATCAAAGTAAACAACTTTGCTTAACTAGTCAATACCTTGAAAAATATAATGGAACAAATAGAACCCAATCATGTAAGGAAACAATGACTTAAAATTTGGAACAAATGAGAAAGCTACTAGCAATAACAACTGACTTAGAGATATAATTTAGCAAGGAGGTATAATTTAAGACTTATTAAACTTCCAGAAAATGATGTAGAAACAAAATAAATAAATAAACCCAACCTAGATATCATATTTCAGGAAAATTGTCCAGAACTATTAGAGGCAGAAGATAAAGTTAAAATAGAACAAATTCAACAGTCATCATTTGAAAGAAGTTCTAAAGCAAAAACACATACAAGTGTCGCAGCCAAAATCTAGTTTTCAGGTCAAAGAAGAAAACTACTTCAGAGCAACTAAAAGGAAGGTGATTACATACAGTCAGGATCATATAAGATTAGTAGTAACCATTACCATGGAAAAGGAAATCTTGAATATGACCTGCTGTTTAGATGTTTCAATCATGTCTGATTGTGGTTCTATTTGGAGTTTTCTTGGCAAAGATATCAGCATGGTTTGTCATTTCCTTCTCCAGCTCATTTTACATATGAGAAAACTGAGGCAAACAAGGTTAAATGACTTGCCCAGGGTCACACTGTTAGTAAGTGTCTGAGGCTGGATTTAAACTCAGGTCTTCCTGACTCCAGGGCCAGCAGCACTCTATCCACTGTGCCACCTAACTGCCCCAGAATATGACAGACTAAAAGACAAATGAAAATAATTTATAACTAAGAATAATTTATTCTTTAACATTGAGTGTAATTCAAAAGTGGAAAAATAGACCTTTACAATTATTAAGGACATTCAAGTTCCTGTTTAGAAAACTGAAGCTGGGAGAATCTGTGAAACATACACACATATCCATATACACACATACACTCACACACATCCCACCTATACAAAAAGAAATCAAAATTCTAAAAATAAGAGTTATACAAATTTAAAACAAAACCCCATTGAATTAAAAATAGAATAAGTCATTTATTTTTTGAAAACACTAATGAAATATACAAATCTTAAAACAATTTGATTCAGCAAAGAGGAAAACCAAATCACCAATTAATTTAAATAATACATAAATTTTTGGCAAAAATAAGGAGGATACACTCTACAACATTCCTTTAAAAGTTGTTCTAATAGCTAAACTGGGAAAAATAGAGAGAGAATAATAGACTAATATCTCTAAGAAAAATTTAGGCAAGAGGCACAGCCAAGATGGCAGAGTAAAGGCAAGGACTTCCCTGAGCTCTCCACCCAAACCTCTCCCAATACCTTTAAATAATGACACTAAACAAATTCTAGAGTGGCAGAACCCACAAAAAGATGGAGTGAAACAATTTTCCAGCCCAAGATAACTTAGAAGGTTGGCAGAAAAGTTATTTTGCACCAGGGTGAGAGAGAAGTGCAGTCCAGCGCAGGTCATGCCAGCGCAAGGCCTCAGGGTGCAAACCAGAAGCAGGCTTCAGGGTGACTGAATCAGTGGCAGAAGTGGTGGTTTCCAAACCTCTCAGCCCACTTGACACCAAAGACAACTTAGAAGGTTATCATAAAGGCGAGAAAGGAGCGCAGGAGCAACATAGGCTGCACCAGCACAGCCCCCACCCAGCCAACTAAGAGCAGGCCGTGGAAGCCATTGAAATAGCAGCAGCAACGGTGGCTGCTTCCAGAGCTTTCAGCCCACAGAGGGTAAAGGGATCAAACAACTGGTCAGAAGAAGATTATAGAGGTCTCTGTGATGCCAATCAGCGATTAAAGATCTTTCCTGCCCATTCAATAGCCCTCAGGTGGGGCCAGCTAAGGGAAGCTTGATTAGAGGTTTGTTTGTGGGCAGGCCTATACCCTTTCCTTACTAGGCACTAAGCCCCAGGCCTACGCCCTTTTGCTGATTAGGCATGAAACCCTTGGGCCCTAAAAGGAGTATTATACTCAGAAGGTAGCCAGTATAAGGTAAGAAGTCAGAATGCAGCCCAAGGAGGAGAAGTAAGAACTCTGAGATGACAGAGCTGCAGAGTAAGTGCAGAGCAGAAAGTGGAAGCCAGGAAGCTGTGGAGACCAGAGAACTGAGGGGGGGAGAAAACACAGGCAAGCAGACAGTTGGGATTCTGAGTGTTTATGGGAAGGCCCCAGGAGGGGGGAAGGTTACAGGATGACTTGGTTCGTTGCTGTAATACTGTGTCATAATTTCCTTTGAGGTGGATTCACTGGTTTTGGAATACAATTATTGCTAGATGGTATTAGGGTTATTGGTTCTGGGATTTGACCCTGTGGTGTATAAATAAATGTTATCCTTCCCCTGCCTTCTACCTAGACAGTTTTTCGTACTTTGCATTTCTGAACTATACAGGCATGTTCATGGTCATCTTCGAGGTCATGAGTCTTGCCTTACTGATACAACCTCTTTGCTGGAACTGGGGGCAGGATTTCATTGCTTTGCCCATACTCAGATCTGGGTCATAGTCTTATGTAGCAGTCCCAGGGCATGGAGGAGCACTAGCACACCAGAGCTTGAAGCTCCAATGGAGCAGGGACTCTTGTCACAGTTCCAGGGCAGAAAAGAGTGCTTGGGTCACCCATATACCAGAGTACAGACCAGGAGAGTAGTAAACTCTTAGATCATACCACCTTAGAAGAACTGAAAACTTACAGGTACCTAGGAGTATCTCTAAAAACAGCTGCACAAAACTCATGAAGCTTAGGACAGTATGCTAACCTTGGAAGCAGAGCCCTACTTTAATGAAGAGTTAAAAGTGAAGTGATAGGCTGGGAAAATGAGCAAACAACAGGAAAAATTATGACCATAGAAAGTTACTATGGTGACAAGGAAGATCAAAACATCCACTCAGAAGAAGAGAACAAAGTCAAAGCTTCTACATCCAAACCCTCCAAGAAAAATATGAATTGGTCTCAGGCCATGAAAGAGCTCAAAAAGGATTTTGAAAATCAAGTAAGAGAGATAGAGAAAAAATTGGGAAGAGAAATTAGAGTGATGCAAGAAAAGGAGACACAAAAAAATACTGAAAAAAATAGCAACCTAAAAAAAAGACTAGGCCAAATGGGAAAAGAGGTACTTAAAGCCAATGAGGATAAGAATGCCTTTAAAAGCAGAATTGGCCAAATGGAAAAGGAGGTACAAAAGTTCACTGAAGAAAATAATTCCTTAAAAATTAGAATGGAGCAAATAGAAGCTAATGACTTTACGAGACATCAGAAAACAACAAAATAAAATCAAAAGAATGAAAAAAATAGAAGACAATGTGAAATATCTTATTGGAAAAACAACTGACCTGGAAAACAGATCCAGGAGAAATAATTTAAAAATTGGACTACCTGAAGGTCATAATCAGAAAAAGAGTCTAGACATCATCTTTCAAGAAATTATCAATGAAAACTGCCCTGCTATTTTAGAAGCAGAAGGTAAAATAGAAATTGAAAGAATCCACCTATCACCTCCTGAAAGAGACTACAAAAGGAAAACTCCCAGGAATATTATAGTCAAATTCCAGACCTCCTGGGTCAGGGAGAAACTATTGCAAGCAGACAGAAAGAAACAATTCAAGCATCATGGGCCTTTAGCAGCTTCTACATTAAAGAAGGTTTGGAGTATGATATTCCAGAGGACAAAGGAGCTGTTCTTGGCAATGCAATGATCCAAGACAACTATGATGGAGTTATGATAAAGAATGCTATCCATCCCCAGAGAAAGAACTAGTAGTGTTTGAATATAGATTGAAATATACTTTTTTTTACTTTATTTTTCTTGAGGTTCACCTCATACTCAACAAATAGGCAAAGATGACCAAAAATGGGAAGTAGTGCTGAAGGAGGTGTGGAAAAATGAGCACATTAATGCATTCTTTGTGGATCTATATCCACAACTATTCAAGAAAGAAATTTGGAATTATACAAATAAAGTGATTAAAATGCCCATAACCTTTGATCCAGGGATGCTAGATATATATTCAAATAAAGTCAGTTACAAAAAGAAAGACTCCATATAAACCATAATACATATAGTAGCATTTTTTGTGGGTGTGGCATCATGGAACTAGGATAATGGTGATTGTCTATCAATTGGGGACAACTAAAAAATATAGTATATTAATATAGTGGCATATTACTGACATTCAAGAAATGATAAATAGAATAAATTCAGATTAATTGATAGGCTATACAGTATATTTAATATTCAAATGGATCTTTGAACTCACTGAATGTTAATTTTCTGCAGTGATACAAATCACAATCCCTCCTATTAATCATCTATGATCTAGCTCCTGTCCTCTCACAAATTTGAAAAGGGAATGGGAGTAGATCCAACACTGCAGAGTCCTTCCTCATGTTCTCTTGAAATGACAAGGACATGCACAAAGTACATAGGTTTTCCCTTCCCCTCTTGATATGACCAGTACATTTTTGCTTTTCAGTTATAAATATCTTGCTGGGTTTTGAGGGGAGGAGGGGAAAAGACAAGGCAGTTGGGGTTAAGTAACTTGCCCTAGGTCATGCAGTTAGTAAGTGTCAAGTTTTGAGGCTGGATTTGAACTCAGGCCCTCCTGACTCCAGTGCCAGTGCTCTATTCACTGAGCCACCTAGTTGCCCCTATAAATATCTTTAATGAAATCCCTTAATCCAGTTCATAGCTTCATATTTGTTCTATTCTACAGACTGGTCATACATACCCAGGGCCTCTCCATTTTCCTTTGAGTGATTCTTTTAATTCTTAGAGAATATGGTGGTCTATAATTCGTCATTATATGAAAGCACTGGTAATATAATATTAGTATTAAAACGATGGGCCTTTGTTATGGAGAGAAGTTTAGGGCTCTACAGGAGAATCACAATTTATTAAAGGCAACATAACCTACTTTCCTTTCCATATTTATCATTCTCTCTCTCTCTCTCTCTCTCTCTCTCTCTCTCTCTCTCTCTCTCTCTTCTTGTCAGTATATCCATCCTATTGCATATCACAATAAACCCCCATCATCTACATCTTTTTGTTTTTGTTTTTCCTGGATAGATAGATTAAACTCTGTTGTGTAGCTATGTCATTCAGGAAGTTCTGCAATGTTTCAGGTTTGATGCCACCAGCATAATATTATCTATAAACAGAATCATTTGAAAGACTTCATCCATGGGGACTCCTTCTTCAACCTGGACACAAGTTTTCTTCAAGACTCAGCTCAAGTGACAACTTCTCCATGGCCTTTCCTGATTTCTCCAGTAACCAATGTCTGTTCTCCTTCTCTAAGTACCTTAGATTTATTTTGTATCTACCTCTATATGAACATATTTCCCCTATGAAAACTCTTTCAGCTGAGTCTCATATAGCATGAACTCAAGGCCCTTTACCATTCTCTGAATGCCTTTCATGTTATCAATATCTTTCCTGTGTGATGGCATGAAAAAATGAACATGATACTCTAAATGTGAGGAGAGGAGGGAAAAGAACAGCTAGTTTATCCCTTCATATTACTTGAAGCTATGACTGAAATAGCGCAAAAGCTTCCTATTATTTTTTTTAGTAATCATGTACTGACTCATGTTAAGCTGCTATCCATGTAAACACCTGGATTTTTTCACATAAACTTCCACCTACGCCTTCCCCATCTTGTAAGTGGGAAGTTATTTTCATAAACCAAAGTGTAAATATTAACATTTACCCCCTATTAAAATCCCCTTATTAGATTATATTCTGTTCTAGGCTAGCAAGATCCTTTGGTATACTATTTTTTGTGTGTATTGAAGTAAATATGTCTCCCAGATTTGTGCCATCTGCAAATGTGATAAAGCTACTATCTATGCCATTATCCAAGTTACTGATAAAAATGTTGCTTGGCAGAGGGCCAAACACAGATCCATGTGGTACTATACCAGAGACCTCCTGCCAAGTTGATATGGAACCATTAATGACTACACATTGAGTCTGGCTATTCAGTCAGTTCCAAATTCATCTAATGATACTATTATTAAGCCCTGTGCTTCTCTTGTTTTTTTTTTTTTACAAGAAAAGCACAAGACAATTTATATCAAGCATAAGCACTTAGCGGCCAGTCTCCTAACCAATGCTGTTGCTCACATAACCCTGGGGTTATGTGAGATCTTCTGCCAGGCCACTAGCACTTGGCTAGAAATCAGATAACCTGGATGACTTCAAATTTTCCTTCTAGCTCAATCTTTGATTCTATAAAAAAAATAAACAGAAAGAAAAATAATGTTCTTAAAGAGTTCACATAAATTTTCAATTCTTCCATTTCTGGGAATATCTCCGAAATTGCTCTCACAGGGCCTACATAAGAGCTTTTTCAATGTATTAATAGAGGGTGCTTGCCATTGGTAGAATTTGGGCTTTAGCTGAATGAGACAATTACATGGTATATCACCATCATTCTTCAATAACATTTATCATCTACCATCTAATCTATAAATAAATAATGTCTCAAGGAAAATGATTTAATTTTGTAGGCCCCATTCGCATGAAATGCCAACAACTACACATATAGATATAATCAAGTAAAAACAAACATGAAAACGACACTTAAGTTTGATAAGACTCAGTGTGATAATATCTATAAACATATTGTTTTGGGAAAAAGTGAATTATAAATGGAAGACATGCATTTTGGTTTTATTCCATTTTTATTTCTGTTATGGCCAATTTGGATTTAAGTACTTAAGAACAAACTGTAACTAACAATTGTGGGCCCCAGGGCAAACAACAAAAAAATAAACCCCTGAATCCCATATTAAGAAGCCCTTCAATGTTTTAAGACAAATGCAGCTGGTCAGAACACCAGCTCCCATGAATAGAGATCCCAGAGCAATCTAAAGTAATTGGAAAATTTTTATAGAAGAGGGAACTGCTGGGCAGGGCAAGTCTGTGGGGGGGAAAATCTTACTTTGGGTGCATAGGATGGTGGGGAGGAACTTCTTACTTACCAATTATTCCTGCTAATTAGATGATAAACTCAGTTGTTTTCACCTGCTGAATGAGTTAAAATGTCAGTGCTCTATAAATTTTGGCCCTCCAAGCCAAATCCCTGATCCACTCTAGTTTCAGTAATGTTTAAGAAATGACACAAAGATCATGATTTTTAGTTCAGTTTAGTGTTGGTATTTGTTTATGAAATTGTCAAATATTCCCTATTCTTGATACAATGTGCAGCACAAACAGAAACAATTGTGTAAGACTAAAGTTGGCAATGCACTGCCAAAGTTCTTGTATGAAGGAGGAGAGAAAAGTCAACTTACTGATCCATTTAGGTTTGATTCAAGAAACATTTAAGTGACTGTATGAGGTATTAGGAATGCAAAGACAAAAATGATACCCAGCTTAACACCTAGCTTTTTATTTTGTATGCTACAGAAATCAAGATCCTTGCAATGGTGGCCAATTTTTTAATTCCTCAAGGTTTGTTATCTTAGTTCGACATAAAAAGGCAACACTCTCCTGAATCACTTAGTTACAAGTATAAGCATTTGCTCCAATTCTGTCATTACTCTGAAGGCTAGGATAATGAGATATTGATGGGCCAGGAGCTTATAAATAAAATCACAGTGTTTTCTATGTATTTAGAATACTTTAGCTTCATCAAATCCTAAAGAGCTGAACCGTTGTTTTTCTACATGCAGAAGTTGGGATGGGGAGCCAAGATGGTGGTGTGAAAACGGGGACTCACTTGAGCTGTCCCTGAAATCCCTGCAAACACCTGTAAAAAATGACTCTCAACAAATTCTAGAGCTACAGAACTCATGAAATGACAGAGTGAAACAAGTCTCCATACCAAGACAGCCTGAATGGTCATGCAGAAGTGTCTATCACACCTTGCTAGGAGCTAAGCCCAGACCAGCATGAGCTGTGCCAGAAGAGAGCAGGATGGAGCAGAACGGGTGGAGCAGGGCTCAGGGCACAGAATCAGTGGTTGCTGTGGCAGTTTCCAGACTTCTCAAACTACATGTGCCAAAGACAACTTAGCAGGTCAGTGGGAAAACTGTTGGAACTGTGTGAGAGAAGTGCGGGATCCGGCCCCAGCCCCAGGGTGGTGGAAATGGCTGCAGTTGCTGCAGTGGCAGCAGCAGTGGCTGCAGCTGCTTCCAGAGCTCCAAGATGATCAGAGCAGGAGTGCAGGGATCTCTTTGCTGGTGTTGAGGCAGGGCTCTCTTGCTTTGCCCTGCTTGGATCCGGATCACAGTCCCGGTTGGCGGTTCTTGGGGGAGGAGAAGTGCTGGTGTGGCAGTGCTTGTGGTGGCTGTGGAGAGGGAGTCCTCCTGGTAGTTACACAGTAGAAAGGAGTGCTTACACTCACAGACCAGAGCACAGGCCAGGAGAGGAGCATCATATCACCTCAGAATAGAAGTATCTCTGAAAACTGCAGCACAAAAGCTCTGAAGCTTGGGACAAAGCACTCTCCACTCTGAAAGCAGTCATACCCCAACAAAGAGCTCAAAAGTCAAGTAATTGATTGAAAAAATGAGCAGGCAGCATAAAAGGACTCAGACTGTAGAATCTTTCTTTGTTGACAAAGAAGATCAAAACATATAGCCAGAAGAAGACAAAAAACTCAAAGATCCTACATCAAAAGCCTCCAAGAATACTATGAAGTGATCTCAGGCCATGGAAGAACTCAAAAAGAATTTGGAAAAGCAAGTAAGAGAAGTAGAGGAAAAATTGGGAAGACAAATGATAGCAATGCAAGAAAATCGTGAAAAACAAGTCAACAACTTGCTAAAGAAGACCCAAAAAATCCTGAAGAAAATAATACCTTAAAAAATAGACTAACTCAAATAGCAAAAGAGCTCCAAAAAGTGAATGAGGAGAAGAATGCCTTAAAAAGCAGAATTAGCCAAATGGAAAAGGAGGTCCAAAAGACCACTGAAGAAAACACTGGCTTAAAAATTAGAATGGAGCAAGTGGAAGCTAGTGACTTTATGAGAAATGAAGATATTATAAAACAGAGCCAAAAGAATGAGAAAATGGAAGACAATGGAAAATATCTCATTGGAAAAACCACTGACCTGAAGAATAATTCCAGGAGAGATAATTTAAAAATTACTGGACTACCTGAAAGCCATGATCAAAAAAAAAAAAAAACCTAGACATCATCGTTCAAGAAATTATCAAGGAAAACTGCCCTGACATTCTAGAACCAGAGGGTAAAATAGAAATTGAAAGAATCCCCCAATCACCTCTTGAAAAAGATCCCAAAAAGAAAACTCCTAGGAATATTGTAGCCAAATTCCAGAGTTCCCAGATCAAGGAGAAAATATTGCAAACAGCCAGAAAGAAACAATTCAAATATTGTGGAAACACAATCAGGATAACAGAAGATCTATCGGCTTCTACATTAAGGGACTGAAGGGCTTGGAATATGATATTCTGGAGGTCAAAGGACCTAGGATTAAAACCAAGAATCACTTACCCAGCAAAACTAAGTGTAATACTTCAGGGAAAAATATGGATTGTCAATGAAATAAAGGACTTTCAAGAATTCTTGATGAAAAGAACAGAGCTAAATAGAAAATTTGACTTTCAAATACTAGAATCAAGAGAAGCACGAAAAGGTAAATAAGAAAGAGAAATCATAAGGGACTTAACAAAGTTGAACTATTTTGTTTACATTCCTACATGGAAAGATGATATTTGTAACTCATGAGACTTTTCTCAGTAGTAGGATAGCTGAAGGGAATATACATCTATATATAGACAGAAGGCACAGGGTGAGTTGAATATGAAGGTATGATGTCCAAAAGAATAAAATTAAGGGGTGAGAGAGGAATATATTGGGAAAAGGAGAAAGGGGGAGATAGAATGGGGTAAATTATCTCACATAAAAGTGGCAAGAAAAAAAGCTGTTATAATGGAAGGGAATAGGGGGTAGGTGAAAGGGAATGAGTGAATCTTGCTCTCATCGGATTTGCCTTAAGGAGGGAACAAAATACACACTCAGTTGGGTATCATACCCTACAGGAAAGTAGGTGGGAGGGAGTTGGGGGGAATGATAGATGGGAGGGCAGATTGGGGGAGGAGGTAGTCAAAAGCAAACACTTTTGAAAAGGGACAGGGTCAAAGGAGAAAATTGAATAAAGGGCAACAGGATAGGATGGAGGGGAAACATAATGAGTCTCACAACATGACTATTATGGAAGTGTTTTGCATAATGATACATGTATAACCTATATGGAATTGCTTACCTTCTCACAGAGGGCGGCTGCAGAGGGAAGAAGGGAGAGAATTTGGAACTCAAAGTTCTAAAAACAAACATTTAAAAATTCTTTTTTACATGCAACAGGGAAATAAGACATACAGGCAATGGGATATAGAAATCTATCTTGCCCTACAAGAAAGTAAGGGGGAAGTGGATAAGGGCAGAGGGGACTGGAGTGATAGAAGGGAAGGCAGACTGGGATAGGGGCAATTTCAATACATGCCATCTTGAGGTGGGGGAGGGTAGAGGTGGGGAGAAAATGTGTAACTCAAAATCTTGTGGAAATGAATGCTGAAAACTAAAAATAAATCAAAAAAGAAAAAAAAGACATCTTAAATTTTTTTAAAAAAGCACTTGGAATGGAGTGGTTATCCTCAACATCTTATTCTCTTTTACTCTTCATATCCATCTAGTTGCTAAATCTTATCTTTCATACATTTACAAAATTTCTCAAATATAAGTCCTACTCTCTAGTCACATAGCTATCTTTCTCTTAATCATCATTCCCACACCTAGACTACTACATTAGCTTCCTAACTGGTCTACCTTCCTCAAGTATTTCATCACTCCAATATATCCTCCACACAGTTGATTTTCCTAAAGTGTGGGTCTCATCATTTCTCTCTCTCTCATCTGATAAACTTCAGTGGATGGATCCCTCTTATTTTTAGGATCAAATATAAGTTCCTCTGTTGGGCTTTTAAAAGCCTTTCATAAACTAACCATAACCTGCCTTTCTAGCTTTCTTATTTATTATTCCCCTTCCTGCTCTCTGTAGTCCAGCCAAACTGGCCTTCTCTCTATTTGTACACAGTGCTACATTTCCTTCACTTCAAGTGATGTTTTACCAAGCTCCAATGAAGCTCACTTCAAACCTTTAAAAAATTGGATACTAATTGATCTGAAAACTAAGGTCTTACTTAACTTAGTCCCCATTGCTAGGGATCATAGCTCACTGAGGATTTTTATAGCGTGTATCAACCAAACATCTACTAAGCACTATGTTCCATGCACTGTGCTAGGCACTGAGGATACAAATATTATCATCATCATCATTATTATTATTATTATTATTATTAATACCATGAACTCATCTTATTTCTGCTACTAAGAAATCTTTAGTATATTGCCTATGGGAAACAAAGATTCCCAAAGGCTGCTACCCAAATGTAAGACAACTTTAGTGAATTTTAATGGACTTTTCTCTTTGACTAAGTTTCCATTGACAAATGGGGATGGAGGTGGGGAATAAAACTTAAAGCCATCTAAGAAATATATATCTACCTTTCATCAGTATTTGGTATTTACTCCAAAGCAAGTAAAGGCAAATAAATACTCCTAAACTTTGAGTCCTCTCAAAAGTATGCATTTATGTTCATCTAGCTATGCTGTATTTAAAAAACTAAATAGGTATTGAAATCAATCACTCAGCTTGTTTTACTGATGGCAATGACACTTTATGTTGAACTTCAAGACTTAGGATCTTAATGGAAGTGTTAAAAATGTTTCCCAGTGCTTCCCAGATGAAGTATTTCGTTTATCTTTCATACTCTACTTCCCCCATAAACCCATACATCCCTAGGAAACACTTTCCACCTTGGATGACCTGAGTTAAACATTTCATAGCATCATGAGAGTCAGAGCAGACTTTAGAGGTCAGCTGGTTGAACTCCCTACCTAGTAGATAAATTCTGTCCACACCATAAGAGATTACTAAGCCTCTGTTAAACCACTTCTAATAGCACGAAGTTCTTATTGTACACTGCAGTCCCTTCAGTCTTTGGCTTGCTCTAATAATAAAAACTATTTTTTCCTGTATACTGCTCTATAATTCTCTTCCTCATAATTTCCATTCATTGATTATAGGACTACCACCAGTGGATGAGATATCGAATTATTCAAATTTTCCTTCCACGTAACACTTCAAATATTTGGAGATATCATTTCTCCTCTAAGCCTTCCCTTATCTAGGCTAGACATTCCTCAGTGTCTTCATTAAATCCCCATTTGACACATCTTTCAGACTCTCTTCCTATTTAGATTTCTCTCCTCTAGACAAAACTGTATTTATTAAGGTTCTTCCTTAAATGGAACAGAGAACTCCAGATTTATCCAGCTTCTATATACAAGTGCACTGCACAGGGCTTTGTATACAGAGGAAACTTAATAAATATTTATTGAATTGAATTAAATTGAAAGTTCTATGAAGGATTCAAACTAAAAGACATGGCCTTTGCCCTCTGGAAGATTATAATTAAGACATACATATGAAAAAGAATAATGTAAAGCAATAGGTTAAGGGCTAAATGAGTGGCATAGACAAAGACTTGCATAAGAGTTCAGAAGAATAAAAGAGTACTTCCAGCTCAGATGGTTAGAGACAGTCTTCACAGAGGAGAAACTTTTCTTCCCGATACTTAACTACAACATTTTATAGAATGTATTGCTTTATCTTGGATGATAAAATGATTCTCTCATTTACTTTCACAATTTTGTAAAAGATATCTTATTTGAAATGCATCATTAATCATTTATTTAGTTCACTAATTACTTCACTGATTTCTTTTTTAATTACTTTTTTTTATTTAAAAGGAAGCTTGATTTAAGGGATACAATATCAGTCTGAAAATGAAGAGAATTATAGTCTTGTCCTATCTCCATTACTGATAATTTTTGTGACTTAGGGTGAATCATTGAAACTCCAACAGACTCAGTTATCCCAGTTATTAGATATGGAAATGAATTCCAAATGTCTGATTTGCATGATAGTAGAGAGGATTCTGGGGAGATGGCAGAGTAAGACAGAAAATTCCGGGCTCTCCAAAATTCTCCCACAAACATGTGCCTCAAAGGGAATTTTGAGCAGCAGAAATAATTAAAAGTTGGGGTAAAGCAGTTGTTCTTCCCTGCTTAGGAAAACCCAACTCCAGGGGTCAGGCCTAGGTCAATTAAAGTGCAAACACCTCCAGGCAGACTCTGTGGAATCAACAAGCAATAAGCCCTGGGGGCAAGAAGCAGCTTCCAATGCAGAAACTTTCACCTAATGGACAGAGTGGGGGTCAGATAGCTAAGCAGGGGAAGACTGAAGGACCCTCCACAATTGCTGGATGCCAAGCACAGGTGTGTTGACCAAACACAGCCCCAGGTTGTGGCTGTGGGTGAAGAGAAGCAAGCACATGCCCAGTGAGTGAGGTGCAGAGGGGTAGGGACTCTGCTGAATGTGGGTACTTTCAGGAGAGCCAAATCTCTCCTTTTGGTTTGGTTCCAGGGCAGAGGGGAGAAGGACTGCAGGGAACAAGAACATTTGCAGTGACTTTCTGGCCTGGCTATGTGCCCTAGCTATGGCTCAGGGGTAGAGAGCAGTGCCTGAAGTTGGGCTCCCAGACAAAGCTTAGAAAGCAATGGTACACAAAACCTGAAGCCTGAGGCATCATCCCCCGTGCTGTGCCTGGGGACCACAACCTAATTATAATAATAAGCCACTAAGAAAGACAATAACAATAAAGAGTAAGCAAAGGAGAAAGAATCTGACCATAGATAACTACTGTGGGACAGAGAAGATCTGGGTTCATGTTCAGAAGAAGATGGTGGAACTAAAAAAACCCAAAAAAACCCTCCTACTTCAAAGAAAAATGTCAAATGGTGGCAAACCCCAAAAGAGTTCTTGAAAGAGCTTTAAAAAAAACCTTTAAAAATCAAATGAGAGAGATTGAGGAAAAATTAGGGGGGAAATAAGAGCAACCCAAGAAAATCAAGAAAATTATGAAAAAGAGTGAACCAATTGGAAAAAGAGATGCAAAATCTTAAGAAAAAAAATCCTTAAAAAATAGGATTAGACAAAGGGAAGCCAATAATAATAAAACAAAATTAAAAGAATGAAAAAATAGAAAAGAATGGGAAACATTTCATTAGAAAAACAACTGATCTGGAGAAAAGATTGAAGAGAGACAATATAAGGATCATTGGACTACCTGAAAGTTATGATTAAATAAAAAGAGTCTAGATATGATATTATAAAAATTTATTAAGGAAAGTTGCCCTGAAGTAGTAGAATGAGAAGGTAAAATTGAAATAGAAAAAAAATTCATTAATCACCACCTGAAAGAGATCCCAAGATAAAAACTTACAGGAATATTATAGCCAAGTTTCAAAGTGGAAAAGTTAAGGGGAAAATACTACAAGCAACAAGAAAAAAAAAATTAAATGCTGTGTAGCTTCAGTTAGGTTAACACAAGATCTAGCAGCTTTTACATTAAAAGACTGAAGGGCTTGGAATATTATATTTTGTAAAGCAAAGGAACTGAGCTTGACACCAAGAATAACTTACCCAGCAAAGAAGAGTATAATCCTGAATGGGAAAAAATAGATATTTAATGAATTGAAAGACTTTTAGATATTCATGACAGAACTTAATGGAAAATTTTACAAGGAGAGGGGGTAGAGCCAAGATGGTGGCTGGAAAGCAGGGACTTGTGTGAGTTCCCCCCCAGGTCCCTCCAAATACCTATAAAAATGGCTCTGAACAAATTCTAGATGTGCAGAACCCACTAAATAGCAGAGGGAAGCAGGGCTCCAGTCCAGGACAGCCTGGATGGTTGCTGGGTAAGGTCTATCACACAGAACTGGGAACAGAGCCGAGCAGAGCCCAGCATGAGCAATGCCTGGACCTGGGAGCGGAGAGGAGCAGGGCCCAGCATGAGCCACACAGACCAACCAGACTGGGAGCCAGAACGAACAGGCCCTAGTGCCCTGAATCAATGAGCTATGCCAGTAATCAGACTTCTCAACCCAGAAACACCAAAGACAAACAGAGAAGGTTAATGGGAAAAGCTGCTGGGACAGAGTGAGAGGAGTTCCCAGGTCGGCCACCACCCCAGGGGCAGCAAAGGTGGTGCAGCTACAGAACTACAGTTGCAATTGCTTCTGGCCCCAGGCCCACCTGGTGGGAGGAATTAAGTGGCAGATCTGAGCAGGAGTGCAGAGCCAGCTTAGATCTGAGTCCGGTCAGGGTTGGCAGTTCTTGGGGGAAGAGGAGCGCTGGTGTGGCAGAGCTTGCTGTGTAGCTCTGAAAACAACAGTGCAGGACCTCAAGCTTAGGACAAAGTACTTGGGGTGATTCCAAAAAATAAAGTTGGGTATGGAAAGGTTAGATGGAGAAGTTATACAAATGAGGCATGAAAGGAAGAATTGTTACAGTGGAAGTAGTGGGAGTGAAGGGCTGGTAGTGCTAGAATCTTATATCATAATTGGGTAAAAGAGGGAATAACATATACATCTAAAAGGGTATAGAAGTCTTCTAAATTCATAAAGAAATAGCAAGGTGAGGCATTAGGATAAGGAATGGGCTTTTGGGAGGATATATAAATCAAGAAGTAGGAGAGCAGGAGGATAGGATAAGGGAAGAACACACAGAAAGTTGGGTAGACTAAGGAAGAGGAGGGCAAGGGGAGAAGATAAGGGACGGATTCTTTAAAACAGTGAGGATTAGGGAGGTAGTGGTTAGAAGTATATTAGACTTGTGAGGAGGGATAAGGTAAAAACAGAGGGTGAGAGAGACAAATAGTGAGGAAAAATAGAGTGGAAAGAAATAAACAACTCATAATTATAATTTTGAGTGTGAATGGGATGAACTTACCCTTGAAACAGAAATGGATAGCAGAATGGATTAAAAATCAGAATCTGACAATATATTGTTTACAAGAAACATTTAAACATAAGGGATACACACAGAGTTAAAATAAAGGGCTGAAGTAGGATTAATTAGTTTTCAGTTGATGTAAAAAAAAACAGAGGTAGAAATCATGATCTCAGAAAAGTTAAAGCTAAAATAGATTTAATTAAAAGAGGTAAACAGGGAAACTACATTATGATAAAATGTGCCATAGGCAATGAAGCAATATCAGTACTAAACCTATATGTACCAAAATCTTTAGCAACTAAATTTTTAAAAGAAAAGTTAAATGAGTTATAAGCAGAAATAGCAAAACCATAATAGTGGGAGACTTTGACCTTCCCCTCTCAGAATTAGATAAATCTGACCAAAAACCAAATAAGAAAGAAATCAAGAAGGTGAATAGAATCTTAGATAAGCTAGATATGATAGATATCTAGAGAGAATTGAACAGGAATAGAAAGGAATACATCTTTTCTCAGCAGTACATAGTACTTTTACAAAAACTGACCACCTATTAGGGCATAAAACTTTATAGTTAAATTTAGAAAACAGAAATGTTAAATACAGCCTTTTCAGATCACAACACAATACAAATTAGATTCAATAAGGGTCCATAGAAACACAGATTAAAAATTAATTGGAGACTAAATAAGCTAATCTTAAAGAATGAGTGGGTTAAAGAACAAATCACAGAAACAACCAATAATTTCATTAAAGAGAATGATGGTAAAGAGACAACATAATGAAAGAGAGAGAGAGAGAGAGAGAGAGAGAGAGAGAGAGAGAGAGAGAGAGCAGACCAATGAGTTTGAAATGCAATTAAAAAAACTAGGAAAAGAATAAGTTAAAAATCCCCAAGTAAGTACAAAAATGGAAATTCAAAAAATTAAGGGTCTATTTAATAAAATTAAGCTTGAGAAAACCATTGAGTTAATAAATAAGATTAGGAGTTGTTTTTTTTTTTTCAGAACCCTAGGATGGTACTATATTTGGCTAACACTTATTTTTATAAAGTACTAAACCATATGAATATGAGAATTTAAAATCACTGGAATATAAAAATAACACATTGGAGCCTCCCTATGACACCCCTTGCTTTAATACAGATTCCACAATACTCTTTTCCTATACAGAGTCTCACGGAGAGTATATAAATAGCACATAAGTGCCTAACATATGTAGGGCCCAATAGAGTTTCAGCTTAACTCTGGAATGTTAGAGCTGAAAGAAACCTTAGGGAGCCAAACTCCTTTTATTGATATGGAAATTAAGACTCAGAATGGTGAGGTGACTCATTGGAGTTTAAATTGTTAATAAGTGATTAATTCAGAATTGGATCCCAGTTCTTCTGGCTGTCAATCCAGTTCTCCTTTCTGTATGCTATGGGCATTCTGGATAAAGGTTTCTGTTTATGTTAAGGAGTACCCCACAGGGAGAGAAGACCAGGAAGAACCTGTGAGCCATAAGTAAAACATTCCTTATTTCTTTGTCCAGTAACTGGGGAGAAGGTTGGTCCTTGATTCGTTCAGACAGAGCAATTGTCTTTGTGGATAATCAAGGAGTTGTTTTTATGAAAAAACCAACAAAATCAATAAACTATTGGTTAATGTGATTTTAAAAAACAGAGAAAAGCAAATCAAGTTACTATTATTAAAAATCAAAAGGGTGAATATACCACCAATGAAGATTAAATCAAAGAAATTATATGGAGTTATTTTGCTCATATGCCAATACATTTAACAATTCATAGAAAAAATATTTACAAAAAATAAATTGTAAAGATTAACAGGCAAAGAAACAGAACATCTAAATAAATCTATAGAAAACCAAATAGAGATAGAGGGGCCAAGATGGTGGCTAGAAAGCAGGGACTTGAGTGAGTCGTCCCCCCCGCCCCAGATCCCTCCAAACACATAAAAAAATGGCTCTGAACAAATTCTAGAACTGCAGAATCCACGAAATAGCAGAGGGAAGCAGGGCTCCAGCCCAGGACAGCCTGGAAGGTCACAGAGTAAGGTCTATCACACGGACCTGGAAGCAGAGAGGAGCAGAGCCCAGCGTGAGCCAACCAGAGTAGGAGCAGGGTGAAACAGGCCCTAGTGCCCCTGAATCAGTGAGCTGTGGCAATTACCAGACTTCTCAACCCAGAAACACTGAAGACAACAAAGAAGGTTAGTGGGAAAAGCTGCTGGGACAGAGTGAGAGGAGTGCGTGGTTTGGCCACTGCCCTAGGATCAGTGGAGGTGATGCAGCTCTGAGGCTGCTCACAGAGCTAGAGCTGCAGGTGCTTCCAGCCCCAGACCCACCTGGTGGAAGGAAATCAGTGGCAGATCTGAGCAGGAGTGCAGAGCCAGCTTAGATCTGAGTCCGGTCCTGGTTGGCTGTTCTTGGGGGAAGAGAAGTGCTGGTGTGGCAGAGCTTGCTGTGTAGAAATAGCTATGAAAACAACAGCACAGCCCTTCAAGCTTGGGACAAAGTACTCTCTACTCTACAAGCAGTCATACCCCTACAAAAAACTCAAGGGTCAAGTAAGTTGCCTGGGAACATGGCCAGGCAGTGAAAACAGACTCAGATTCAGACTCAGACTTTGGAATCTTTCTTTGGTGACAAAGAAGACCAAAACATACAGCCAGCAGAAGTCAACAAAGTCAAAGAACACACATCAAAAGCCTCCAAGAAAAACATGAACTGGTCTCAGGCCATGGAAGACTTCAAAAAGGTTTTGGAAAAGCAAGTTAGAGAAGTAGAGGAAAAATTGGGAAGAGAAATGAGAATGATGTGAGAAAACCATAAAAAACAAGTCAATGACTGGCTGAAGGACACCCAAAAAATATTGAAGAAAATAACACCTTAAAAATTGACTAACTCAAATGGCAAAAGAGCTCCAAAAAGCCAATGAGGAGAAGAATGCCTTGAAAGGCAGAATTAGCCAAATGGAAAAGGAGGTCCAAAAGACCACTGAAGAAAATACTACCTTAAAAATTAGATTGGAGCAAGTGGAAGCTAGTGACTTTATGAAAAATCAAGATATTATAAAACAGAACCAAAGGAATGAAAAAGTGGAAGACAATGTGAAATATCTCATTGGAAAAAACCACTGACCTGGAAAATAGATCCAGGAGAGATCATTTAAAAATTACTGGACTACCTGAAAGCCATGAACAAAAAAAGAGCCTAGATATCATCTTTCAAGAAATTATCAAGGACAACTGCCCTGATATTCTAGAGCCACAGGGCAAAATAGAAATTAAAAGAATCCACAGGTCACCTCCTCAAATAGATCCCAAAAAGAAATCTCCTAGAAATATTGTTGCCAAATTCCAGAGCTCCCAGATCAAGGAGAAAATACTGCAAGCAGCCAGAAAGAAACAATTTGAGTATTGTGGAAACACATTCAGGATAACACAAGATCTAGCAGCTTCTACATTAAGGGATCAAAGGGCCTGGAATACAATATTCCGAAGGTCAATAGAGCTAAGATTAAAACTAAGAATCACCTACCCAGCAAAACTGAGTATCATGCTCCAAGGCAAAAGATGGATTTTCAATAAAATAGAGGACGTTCAAGCTTTCTCAGTGAAAAGACCAGAGCTGAATAGAAAATTTGACTTTCGAACACAAGAATCAAGAGAAGCATGAAAAGGTAAACAAGAAAGAAAAATCATAAGGGACTTACTAAAGTTGAATTGTTTTGTTTACATTCCTACATGGAAAGATGATGTGTATAATTCATGAGAACTCAGTATTAGGGTAGCTTAAGGCAATATGCATATACAGAGAGACAGAGGCCACAGAGTGAGTTGAATATGAAGGGATGATATCTAAAAATATTCAAATTAAGGGATCAGAGAGGAATATATTGAGAGACGGAGAAAGGGAGAGATAGAATGGGGTAAATTATGTCACATAAAAGTGTCAAGAAAAAGCAGTTCTGTAGGAAGGGAAGAGGGGGCAGGTGAAGGGGAATGAGTGAATCTTGCTCTCATTGGATTTGACCTGAGGAAGGAATAACAAACACACTCAATTGGGTATCTTACCCCACAGGGAAAGAAGGAGGAAGGAGATAAAAATGGGGGGACGATAGAAGGGAGGGCAGATAGGGGGAGGAGGCAATCAAAAACAAACACTTTCAAAAAGGGACAGGGTTAAGGGAGAAAATTGATTAAAGGGGGATAGGATAGGTAGGCACAAAATATAGTTAATCTTTCACAACATGAGTTTTGTGGAAGGGTTTTACACAATGATACACATATAGTCTATGCTGAATTGCTTGCCTTCTTAGGGAGGGTGGGTGGGGAGGGAAGAAGGGAGGGAATTTGGAACTCAATGTTTTAAAAACAGATGTTCAAAAAAAAAGCTTTTGCATGCAGCTAGGAAAATAAGATATACAGGCAATGGGGCATAGAAATCTATCTTGCCCTACAAGAAAGTAAGGGAAAAGGGAATGGGGGGGAATGGGGTGACAGAAGGGAGGGCTGACTGGGGAATGGGGCAATCAGAATATATGCCATCTTGGAGTGGGGGGGAGGGTAGGAATGGGGAGAAAATTTGTAATTCAAACTCTTGTGAAAACCAATGATGAAAATTAAAAATATTAAATAAAAAAATGAAATAAAAAAGAAAACCAAATGGAATAAAATGAGCTTCGTAAGAAAAAAAGCAATATACTTTAGATATGTTTCTCAATATATACATATACACACAGATATATACACATATACATGTGTGTGTGTATATATATATATATATATATATATATATATATATATACATGCTTCTAAGGGATGGGGAGGGGGGAAAATAAAGTTAAAAGTGCACAGCAGATTGCAAAATAAAACACAAGGAAGCATGATGGACAATTCTCAACACAAGGTGTATTATTTATCATATAAGCTTTCTTGAAATGAAAATTTATTGTTAGATATTTTGAAGCCTCTCTTATGTTCTGCTATGCACATGACATGCTTTTTTCTTTTTTACTTTGTATTTAAATTTCAATATTTAAGTTTATGATATGTTTTTGTTTCTTTTCTGTATTTTCTATTTGTATTCTGGTAAAATAAGAAAAAATATAAAAAATGAAAAGAAAGCATCAGGACAAGACGGATTTCCAAGTGAATTCTACCAAACATTTTAAGATCAACTAATTCCAGTATTAAATAATTTGGAATACTAGGCAAAGAATGAATCCTACCAAACTCCTTTTATGAAGCAAATATGGTACTGATACTTAAACCAGGAAGAGCAAAAACAAATAAAATTATAGACCAATTTCATTAATGAATATGGATGCAAAAATCTTAAATAAAATACTAGGTAGGAGACTACAACAATATATTACAAAGATTTTACTTCTGACCAGGTGGAATTTATATCAGGAATGCAGAGATGGGGGCAGAATGAAAACTATTAACATAAACAATTATATATTAATAACAAAATATTTCTGTGATATCAAAGAATTGGAAATTGAGGTGCTACCCATCAATTGGGAATGACTGACAAGTTGTCTATGTATGAATACTATTGTGCTACCAGAAATGAGAAAGATGCTTTCAGAAAGACTTGGGAAGTCTCATACAAACTCATGCAAAATGAAATGAGCAGAACCAGGAGAACTTTGTACAATGCCTCAAGGAACTTATAGCCTAATAAGAAAGGTATGTGTGTTTGTATGTACGTATGCATGTAAAGTTGTACAGCAAAGTTAAGTATAATAAAAGGTAGAAAGTGAAGGGGCAAAAGAGAGATCTAAAGGGCTATTAGGAAAATTTGCAAAGGAAAAGAATACTTTTGACAATCGGTTAGGCTCATATAAATAGCAGGAATATTTGGAGTAGAAGGGACCTAATCCTTATGCACTGAGACTTTAAGGCAGCAACAGCAGCAGTAACAGTACCAGATGCAGCAACATAGCATCATTACATAGTATAAGTAAATTAAATCTATGTAGTTACCATGAACACTTGGGACTTCTTATTCACCTGTAACTATTTACCCTGACCCTTTCATAGTAAGCAAATATTCTTCTTTCTTTCTTTTTTGGTTCTATGTCTATTTTCATCTCCAAAACAAACTGAAAGCCAGTCTGATGCTCAGCAATCAAAATTATGCCCCAGTTTTGGAGGAAGTGGTGACTGTCACCCAGCATGCACTGCACAGGCACTTCTCACGATGCACCCCCTGCATCCATATTCCATATGTCAGTCATTAGTAGGTCATGCTAAGAGGGGCAGCCTGGAAGAGGGAGAGACAAGAGGAAGAGAAATAAAGGTAGGGGAGAAGGAAGGGAAAGGAAAGAGGGGGAGACACACCATGCTTCGGAGCAAGGAAGTTGGAGACGGAAAGAAAGAGACCATCGGGTGCTTGTGCGTGACTCTCTTTCATATGGAATTAATGGTGGTTTAATGGGGTATGAAAGGATGTTTTACTGGAAACAATGAGGAACAATTGTCTAGCTCACGTTTCATTTCACAGGTCATTATTGCATTAAGAAGTAAATCGACCAAGTCCGGTAAATAACAGTCTGTGTATTGCCGAGAGCTTCAAACCAACCATCTTACCCGTCACCAACTAATATCTCTGTCATTTTAACCCTTGCAGGGTTATGCTGGGGGGCTAAACAATTACAGTCTTCACCCAGTCCTAGCAGGTGAGAAGAATTCATTGCCCCCTTGTCCCTCCTTTTGCAAAATCCACAAGGCCATATTTTAACATTGTTGTTTTGTTGATGAGCCAGCCTTAGCCAACTGCCAGCTCTGGTGGCCTTGAAAAACAACCCCCATTTTAGCAAGTGCTGCAGGCGTCTTTAAGCAGACTGCTTCCTCTGCAAAATTAATTGCTGCAAAGCACAGTGTTCCCCCCCTTGAAGCTTTTTGCAAGCTAACACTCAGCAATTTGGGTGGGCCACAGATATGCCTGATAGAACCAAGGGAAATGAGCTCCATTATGCTTTATAATAAAGTTCACCTTTGTATCACCAAGCATTGTTACTAGGCACCAGAGCCCCAGGAGTATATACTGCCTGAGATGCCTTAATGTTTGTCTCATTAACTCTTTGGAAATTAAGGGTGAATCCTCAGAACAGGTTGTGTTTAAAGTTTATGCTTACACAAATTGCAGTTTTGACACTTTGATGGATCCATAATCTCATCAGTGATGGCACTCCTTTTACCATTCAGACTGACATTCAGTGACTTCCCTTCCAGTGTAATACTTATCCGTTGAGGATTCACCCCATTCTTCTGGTTCTTTGAATGTTTAGGCTCTTCATGTAGCTATTGCTTGGGCTGTTCATTTGTTTTCTCTCACTCTCACATGATCAGTTCTCCTTCTTTTCCATTCATACATATATTCATATATGCCACTTGGTCAAATTAATATCCACAGCATAATCAAACACAGGAAATAAAGCAGTGAAAATGCCTTTCTATTTCTCATGACAACAGGGACATTTATTGGACTTGAAGACTGAAAGGAAGCGTAATGTGGGAGGCCATGGCCAAAGACATTCAAAGTTATCAAGTTTATCACTACTGACCCCAAGAATCCTACACAGATCTAAAAATATGTATGGACCCCTTGAAGCGTGCTCAATTAGCATTCTAATCAAGTGCATGAAAGCTTGGGATGGTCCTGCTTCTGGGTATGGGTGATAGAGTAACCTTCCACTCCACTTCAGAGCATGTTCAGATGTCCTCTAAATGTTTGCTGTAGGGCATGATGACTCAGGATACCGTGCAGTGATGAATTCTTTTAATTATCTGCTGAGTCAGAACTCTGTGTATATACTTAAATGGTGATCCCTGCTCCTCAGGATCCCACTGCTTGATGGCTTCAAAGCCCATGGATGATCCTCTGCAGTACTGGTTGGAGATGTGCATTTCCCTCATCTGTCCCTAGCTGTGAGCTTGCCTCCTAGGTAAGCCTGTTTCTAGGACAGGACCAGTTCTTTTTTGTGTCTTCTTTCCTTTGGTATAAGTTTCCCAATACTTCTTGATCTGAAGTGGTAGAGGGAGTTTCCTCATTGGGAGTTCCCTGCACCAATAAAATCAAAGGTCTGGCTAAAAAAGAATGAAGATATCTCTATTATAAGTTACTTGAAGAAAGAGATTGTGTTGTTTTTCATCTCTGTATCCCTAGCATCTAGAACATGCATGGCATACGGTGGGCACTTACTATTTATTGACTTGCATTGGAAGGAAACTAACTTCCCCAACTCCTCTCTGCTTTCCATTACCAATTTCCAATCTGAAAGGTTGTGCATAAGCCAGGGAATAGTATAATTAATCACGTACTCTTAAAATCAAAATGAGGCTTTAAATAGCAGAATAATACAGCAAATCTCACCTTTGCTATATATCAGATCAAAGAAAGAGGAGGGGAACAGGATCCCTATTTTTATACTCTATTCACTAATATTGCCAGCACAGTGCAGAACTGGTGGCTACTTAGCAAGTTTGGTTGCTTCCAGAAGTCCTTTAACAATTTAAGGCTTCTTATTCCATGCTATGAGTTGTTCATGTCATCCAACTGAATAGGACTCTGACATCTACAATTAATGGAGTGAAGACATGTTGTTATTCAATCTTTGCAGTGTAACGCATGAAAATGGTATGGAAAGGTCACAGATATGCATCACTCTAGAAATATAATATCATCAGAATTCAATCCATCATGATCTTATTATGATTCTGTTAGTCTGATCAGGTCTCATGGATAAAGGATATTAGAATCCTGAAAATAATTTTCTCTGACTAGCTCTGTATCGTATCATAGGACATCTTGTACTACAAAGAGTCAGTGGAGGTGAACTTCAGGGGACATAACATCTGCCTTCAATCATGGGAATCCGTAGCAAAAACATATCCCACATGGTGCATTCATGGCATGCCATAACTCAGTCCAGCTATTTGAGCATCATCACTTCAACCTTGAAATGGCCCCATGGGGCAGTGAGCAGCAGGTGCTGGGTTAACATCAAAGTTTCAGGGTGACATCTATTGGTAACTTTGAGGCTAAAGAATCAGATCGTTATCGCACAAAAGGAGCTATCATTGAGCTCCAGCTGCTGAAGAAGCATATCATCTGGGGATGTGCTGATTGTCCATGAATTACCTAGAGAACCCAATCTACAAGGGCAACATGTCCTTTGAAGAACTGGATCAGAAGGTAAATGAACTCTCATGCTCCAGACCAAGTCTATTAAGCAGCAGCTCTGTCTAATATAGGATATATATATATATATATATATATATATATATATATATATATATATATATATATATATATGCATATATATATATTACAGATATTTCATTTCTACTTTCATAATGCCTTCCAACAACACTTACTGACTCAAATGAACATTAAACTTCAGAATATTATCAAGAGCAGTGAATTTCCCAGGAGTCACCCTCTAATGGAAAAAAAATGACCATCATTCTAACATCCATTGTATTCCAGGGGTGCTCTTTGACTCCACATCATAGAATGCCATATCAAGAATTAAATTTTCAGAGCACCCAAAAGGCAATGGAACGACACAAGCAAATATGAGTAAGTTGCAGAACCTTACTGACAAATAGTTTCACTAAAGAAGTACTATAAAGGAGATCCTCAAAAAGATGTATGGCTGGAAAAGGAGATAAATGGATCTGCAGTGAGAGTCTGAGACAATCAATAGACAGCCTATAGGTTTCAAGAGTATCTACACAATGTTAAGAGATCTAGATCTCGGAGGAAGCCCGGAGCACATGTGGTAGAAGTTTTATTGAAAAACATGGACAAAAGTAGCACAGAATGAGCTAATTGGATTACAAATGGATTGTGATCTGACCATTTGGGAGAAAGTACCTTCATTGATGAGATCACAGAGTCATTAAAGTATCAAAGTAACTTTTCTCTTACTTAGTGAACAACTAAGATCTGTTTAATTGAATTGAATTTAAATGAAGTAATAAAATCAGAGAGGACAGAAGATAGACTTTGAAGATTCATTGGATTAGAGCATTGCCTTGTGTGACATGCCATAGGTGCTGATGGGAAAAAAAAAAAACAGATTTGCCTGTAATATAGTTTTAAAGCATAAAAGAGCCCTTCCTTCTGGAACAAAATTTTCAGATTAGCATTTATAATCAGAGAGAGGATGAAGGAAGAGAAGAGGGGAAAGGAAAGGGAGACATAAAGAGCAAATTAAAGTACCAAGAGTGAACTTGGAGCATGTGGGAAATCTAATGGAGAGAGCTTTACAGGAGCAGAGAGTTTGCATTTGTGAGAACTACCTAGGCAAGGGGGAGTCAGATTGTGCAATCTTAGAATAATATGTTTACATTTGACACAGTTGACAAAAGGTAACCCTTGTATGTTCCTGTGGAAGAAGCTGCAATTATCAGAGTGGCCTTTTTGGAAGATTTGTCTGCTGGCAGAATTCAGATAGATTGAAGGAGAGACAGAGCGACAGAGCGACAGAACAACAATGTTATTGAAATAGTTCAGCACTGAAGTGATGACAGTTTCAACAAAGGCTGGATCAACGTTATTTGTTGACTGAATAGATTTACAAGAGCCAAGAGAGGGAGGAACCAAGGATGACTAAGTCTTTTAGTCTGGAAGTCTGGGAGAATGGTGATTCTATTGACAAAAACTGAGGAATGAAAAGAAAAATAAGTTCGGATTTAGGCATGTTGATTCTGAGGTAATGGCAGAACTCACTGATAATGGCTTCTATGCAGTTAGAGTTCAACTGAGGAATCAAAGTTACTGCTATGGATTTGTTTGTCATCAGCACTGAAATAATAATGGATGAGCTCTCTTAGGAAAAGTAAACATGGGGAGAAATGAGTCAGGAGACGGATTGAATATTAGGGTAATGGCTACAGTTATGGGATGAAAAGAAGAAGATACAACTGGAATAGGACATGGATGAGAAGAAACATAATTTTAGAACTGAAAGGTACATTGGAGATCAGTCTAACCTCCTCATTTCATCTATCAGGAAACTGAGGATCAGAGATCAATTAATCAACAAGAATTTATTAAGCATTTACTAAGTGCCAGGTACTAAGCATACAAAAAAAAAGAAAAGCAGTCCTGCTCTCAAGGAGCTTACATTTAAATGGGGAGGAAAAACATGCAAATAAATAGATACACACAAGATTCAAGTTAACCTTAGAGGGGAAGATACTGGCAACTGGGTAGGACAAAAGAACACTTCTCAAAGGAGGTGATATTTGAGTTGTCCTCAAGGAAACCAAGAGCAATTCCAAGAGCAAGAGTTAAGGAAGAAAGTTGATAGCATAATATTTTGGGCATAGTCAATGTATGAGTTTGTTTTTCTTACTATGCACATTTGTTACAAGAGTTTTGTTTTTCTCTATATTTTTTTCTCCAATGGTCAGGGCTGGGAGAGGAGGATGGGGAAAGGAGATATGATCAATGAAAAAAATAAATACATAGTAAATTAAGTCATCAACATGTTGATACTATACTAACAAAAACCAGAAAGTTTTTTTTAAAGGTTTGGGCCATACCAAAATAATATAAATAATACTTCCTAAATTAAGTAATAGATTTAGTATCATACCTATCAAATTGCTGTTGAGGCTCTTTTAAGAACCACACAAATTAATGATATCATTCACTTGGAAGAACAAAATGTCTGGAATTTTGGAGAAATTTTTAAAAAAACATGGATTAAAGGGCCTTCAAACTCTGCTATATAAAATAGTTATCATCAAAACTATTTGGTGCTACACAAAAACATAAAGAGAAAAAAAGAACAGACTAAATGAGCAAGAAAAAAAGAAGTGATGAAAACAGTTTGATAAATACAGAATACAAATTACTACAGGAAGTACTCAGATTTTGACAAAAGGAACTCATATTAGGCGAGCTTCTCATACCAAATACCACAACAAAACTCAAAATCTGTCTGTAAGCTAAATATAAAAGACCATGCCATTAATAAAAATAATATAAAGAAATGAAGTCAAATACTTTTTGCAACATTGGCTAGAGAAAGAATCTTTAAGCAAAAGTTAGAGGAGATTATAAAGGATCAACATAAACGATTGTAAATGCAAAAAATAAAAATAAAAACTTTAGTTCAAGTAAGGTCAACGAACAGAGAATGGTAAATGTTGTAGAACATGAAAGAATTATTTTCATCAGATGTCACTACCAAAAGTCTGATTTCTAAAACATAGGAGAAAATGATACAAATGTATAATGCAAAATGCTATTCCTTGATAAGTAAGTGATCAAAGAACAGGAACAAATAATTTTTAAAAGAAAAATTACAAACTATTAATAACTACGTAAAGATAACGCTCCAAATCCCTAATGGTAAGAGACATGCAACCTAATACCACTCTGAGGTTTAACCTCACACCATACAAATTGGCAAATATGAAAAAATAATCAGGACAAACAGTGTTAGAGGGGCAATGGGGAAGATGCCATGGAGCTGTGAAGTGATCCAACCGGAGTGGATTTCAATTTGGATTGAGATAGCGGATAAGGAGTAGACCTGTGAATTCAATGATGCGGGGAATTCTAAGTTGAGGAAACTCCCTCTACCAAACTTTCTTTGTAAATAATAATCTTAAAGACTTGCACTGAGAGGTTATATGATTTTCCAGGTTTTCCAAATACATTGTTTTTCCTATTTTTTCACAATCCCTCCAACATTTGTCATTTTCCTTTTCTGTCATGTTAGCCAATCTAATAGGTATGAGGTGGTATCTCAGAGTTGCTTTAATTTGCATTTCTCTAATCACTAGTGATGTAGTGCATTTTTTTTTTTCATTTTTGGCTGTAGATAGCTTTTGTTTCTTCTTCTGAAAACTACTTGCTCATATCCTTTGACCATTTATCAATTGGGGCAATGATCGGTATTTTTGTACATTTGACTCAGTTCTCTACCTATTTGAGAAATGAGACCTTTATCAGAGAAACTTGCTATATTCTTCCCCAGTTTTCTGCTTTCCTTCTAATCTTTGATGCATTGGTTTTGTTTGTTCAAAAACTTTTAAATTTAATATAATCAAAATTATCTGTTTTACTTTCTGTGATCCTTTCTTATGTCTTGTTTGGTCATAAATTCTTCCCTTATTCATAGATCTCATAGGTGAAATTTACATGTTCCTTTAATTTGCTTATTTCACTCTTTATATTTAAATTGTGTACCCATTTTTACCTTATCTTGGTAGAAAGTGTGAGATGTTGGTCTATACCTAGTTTCTGCCAAGCTGCTTTCCAGTTTTCCTAGCATTTTTTTCTCATTAGGTCTTGAAAAATGAAAAATGTATAAATACACATGTAGACAACATCTCTTCTCATGAAATGCAAAGATCACAACACAACCAACTCAATCGTAGCAAGCATTTTTACAATTTACACTTTTCACTATGACAGAATCACACATGCTACAGCCTACATCAATTATTGAAGCATCTTAAAGAATTGTGTTAACTAGATAGTGATCTATTTACTACACACATTTTGATGTAGCTATGGTTTCACTGTGTGTATATAGTTAAATTGTTAGATTTTTTTGGGAGGGGAAGATATATCTTTAGCTGTTTTATTTTCCAAAGTTACTAATTGTTAATTCTTTTATCACAAAATGAAATAGAGACCTGGTAATATTAACTAGTTAATTTTATCAATGAATACATCCCCAACAAATAATTTAGTCTCCATAATAGTATTTGTGAAAGGGAAAATTATCCATTTTAGTTATGTACATTTATCAAATTAATGACAATATGTTCAAAGCATAATTAACCTGTTAAATTGCTTATACTGAACAAAGCAATGTGTTAATTGCCTGAAGTCCTCACCTGGTTTTGTGCTATATCAATATCATATAATAGCTATCTATCTATATATACATGCATGTTATTCTATCTATGCATATATAACATTATAGAAGGGGGAGAAAGGTAGAGGAGAAAGAGGACCACAATGACTATGATGAAGAGGCTGAAAAAGACAAGGAGGAAGAGGACAAAAAGGATGAGGACAAGGAGGATGAAGATGAGGAGGATGAGAACAAGAAGAAAATTATTATGATTAAGAGGGAGAAGAGATGATGAAGACAGGAAGGAAAGAGGAAGAGGGAAAGAAGGGGACAACAGAGGAAGAGAAAGGAAAAAAGATAAAGAACATGTTTCTAAAGGGAGTGAAGCTTTTAAATTAACCACTGGAATACAAGAAAAGAAATGGAAATTGCTCCCATGAATTATGTGTCCTTCCACATCTTCCTTTACAAATCAAGCATGGAAATCCTTCTGACTCACAGTATGTACTCTTTCAGAATGTGATCACAGATTGTTATACTTCCACTCCATTTGAAGTCAAGGCAAGTCAGAAGGAGGGAGAAAATAAGGTATAGAAAAAAAAGTTCACTTTGGAATTTACAAAGTGGTACTGAAAGCTTTATCTATCTCTGCTTGGGATAAAAACCCTTGCAGTCACATATCCCAAAGATTCTAATATTTTCTGAGCCTCCACTATGCCTTTATATTTTAATACCCTGACATCTGGAATCCTAAAAGTCTAATGTTTAACCATAAATATCTGCTGAGATTAAAGAGCTATATACCAAGTTTCAATCTTTGGGGCCTATAATTGCTTGGGAAAAGAGAATGGTATTTCCCCCTCTAGCTAGAAAAAAAAGACCTCTGCACACACAGATATTGGCAGACAAATTTTCTAACAACCGTTTCCTCTCTTCATTTTCCCCTCTCATTCCCTCCCCCCTCCCTTTTCCACTCTTCCATTTTATAAGACCATCGCACTGTCATTCCCAGGACAAATGGGGAAAATAGAAGCCTAGACATCTTTTTTTAAAGATACATTTCCACGTATAACAGCAAACAGTGCAGAAAATGCTAGCCCCTCCAGACTCTAAGTATTTAGAGCATCCACCCCCAACAATACTTGGGTTTTACCATTATTCACTCACAAACCACTTCATCATTCCCTAGGCTGACAGGTCAATGCCAGCTTTATTTTCTTTTTTGTCAACCCAATCTTTTATTTTTGATTTGAAGCAACAGTCCCCTGTAAGACCTCCAGTCTGGTAATGATATCTTTCCCTCACAAGAGATATCCAAGAAGTATTTCACAAAGAGAATGGAGTTTCTGGTGAGTGTAATAAAGGTGGATCAAGTAAGAAGTCCTAGCTCAGTTAGGGCAGTTTTAACTGAAAAAGAGTGTTAGCAGCATAGAGAAAGGTTTATTACCTGTTTTTTTATTACAATAAACAAATATGGCATCTTTGCAAAATTGAGTATAGCTTTCCTTTTCATTGAGAGGCATTATAGAGGAACAGGAAGAATTCTTGATTTGGATCTCAAAGACACAGTTTTTCAAGAACCAGATCCTAAGTTGAGTAGGTGTGTGACCATGAGTAAGTGATGATCTCTGTGCACCTTAATTCAATCATGCAAAATGGAGATACTATAATCATATTTATGCTTTTTAAATGACAGGATTGGGATGTGGGGGAAACTTTGTAAACTTTAAGGCTATTAGGCATTTAGGCTGTTATATAATTTTAATGGTGTTAAGGTTATTAATTATTGTTAGGGTAACTAGGGAAAACTAGGGTATTAGGAAACATTTTTGTTAAACATTAACGCTAAAGCCAGCATGGCATGGAATGGAAAGAGAGCTGGCCTTAGAACCAGAAAGACTTGTCCTCAAATCTGACTTCCGACACATACACTGAGTAAAACTCTCTTTTTGCCCCTGAGCTCTAGAGAAGTTTTGTTGACTATCTTTGTTGACTATAAATTGCCCATTTGCATTGGCAGAAGGAATTTCCTCATCTAGGATTTCCCTATACCAATTAAATCACAGGTCTCATCTTTACCGTATCTATATCAGCAATTATTAGTTAGAGGTTTTTTCCTTTTCTTTTTTTTTTTAATTTGAGACATAAAGACTGTGTTTGATTAGCTAAAGCTTCCTTTTTCCTCCAACACCATTCCTACCCCATCTAGTTCATCTAAATTTTCCCCGGGAACAAAAATTCCTATTTTTTTGTTATGTGTTAGAAAATAGAGAGATTTTAATATCTTGACAAATGGCATGCTACCCAAAAGCGGAAGCAAGAAAAAACAAACAAGGGGCTTATTTCATTATTCAAGGCAACTAGAGGTAAAATACGCAGGTAGGGAGTTTACCCTTAATCAGTAGCAAAGCAAAAGCAGGAATGTGGTTTATTTACATCTCCTTTCTCTGTAAATAAATATGAAACATTACTCATGAGTATATTTATTAAACCTGGAATAAAAAATAGCAAACAATAACAAAAATGCCTTCTGTGGCCATTACACAACTTTGCACATTCTCTTATGCATATAGAGTACCTGTCTAGTAGGCAATATAACTTGCTAGTGAAATGGCAAAGTCTGCTCCTAATTCCCTTCCTCAAGTTTTTTATTAGTTTAGTTTAATTTTGTTTTGTTTTGTTAGCATGAAGATTCCTTGACCTCTCTTTTTTCATACATACGCACATCTCCTCCCTAATAGTAATGTCGTAATCGTGTCTTAAGATGCGACTGACCTGTGTTGAAGCAGGATTCAACCCATTCTGACTCAGGTTTTGGAAAAACAGAAATTGGTGGTGGCAGATCCAGGGCACTGCCATCTAGGTCTTTGAAGAGATACTTTATTGGACTTTCACAGTCCAATTCAGGACAGACCATTTTCCCTGTTTCCTTCCTGTGGTAGTAGATAAGAAGAAAATGTGTCATTTAATGAAAAGAATAGGGGAAATTTCATATTAGTATTGTCATTTTGAAAAAAAATAATTCAGAAAGATAGCATACTTGTTATATCTACAGCAGATGTTACTTTAGCTTTAGAAAATATTTTAAACTTGATAGTTTTCTGTCATAAGCAAGGAAGGAGGTCATCTCCTTTACACATTCTGGTTGAGAATTACCACGAAAGCAAGGGATTCTTCACATCAGGTCTATGAATTATAAAAAAATCTCAAAGCAGTATTTCAAAACAATTTATTTCCTATAAAATCTTATGTATTTTATTTTAATTGCATTAAAAAAGATGATTCTGAGGTACATAGGCTTCACCATACTGTCACAGGGGTCCTTGAAACAAAGGTTAAGAAATCCTGCACTAAAAATTTTAGAAAAATCATTTAACTTTTCTTCATGATTCTGAAGGTACTTCTGGCCCTTATAATATCTCAAGTTAAAAAATGAATATCCATTATTATCACACTGTGCATATACAAAAGTATTTATAACAGAGTATTCATATCTATAGAACATTGAGCAATAGAGAATTTACAATATTTATTTTGATTTGGTGTTTATTATTATTCAATAGTGAGCTCCAACCACATATGTGATATAAAATCAAATAAATTATCAAGTTTTTCAAAAAAAATTAACCACTATATAAATTCAATAATAAATAAGATATAGGAACTAGACCTGTGATATCATTGATATAGGGAATTCTCTGATATGGGAACTCTATCTGCCAATGTGAAAGGGTACCTCTTCTGCAACCTGTAGTCTTAGCAAGCTGACTAGATCACTAAGAAGTCAAGTGACTTGCTTAAGGTCACATGGCCGTGAAGTGTCAGAGGCAGGAGGACTCAAATCCAGGTCCTCTTGGTCTTGAAAACAACCCTCTAGCTATTATGCCCAGGTGCTTTTCACATAAATGTAGTAAGTAGGCCAAACACAGGAAAAAAGGGTAAAATTGAAAAAGTGTTATTACATAATATGCATATTATAAATGTGCAATTTTTGCTCATTGATTCTAACCATCTTCAAAAATTTAAAATGGTTCACACCAACAGTGAGGACATTGGCTTTCCAGTTAGAAGTAGAATATTTTCCTTGTGATTCTTCCTTTTCAATTCCCAGATAAAAGGAAATGAAAAGAGAAATTTATTTCTCCAGGGCTAAATTCTAAATTGACATAACCAAGCAGAAGTCTCAATGGGGCTTTTCCTCTCTTCCTTCTCTTTTCTTCTCTCCCTTCCTTTTCTTTCCTTTTTTCTCTTTTTCCTTTTTTATTTTTTTAATTGAACTTGTGATTTCATTGGTAAAGAACAACCAGTGGGGAAACTTCTTGTAGCGATCTACCTCAGGTCCCTGCCCTGAAATCTCAAGTCTTAGGGATTCCCTGGGACAGTGAAAAGTTGAACGATTTGCTTAGGGTCACACAGCTAGTTAGTGCCAAAGGTTGAATATGAACTTAGGATTTATTGAATCTAAAGCAAGTTCTCTATCCTCCACACCATTCATAGCCATGTAGGAAAACATCAGAGCTAGTGTATAGAGGCAAGGACTAACCAAATAGTGAAATATGATATGTTCAACATCTGTCCAAGGCACATCCTAAGTTAAAAATGTTTCAAAGGCACAAGTAGGCAGCCTTGTACCCACCTAATGACCATGTCTAAATGGTCCTTATGATTGACAATGGCTTATTTTGCCCTAAGGGGTGGAACTCTGTAACATTTTTTTTTCAGCCATTCAGAAAACATCTGGAAAAAGATAGCTAACTTTAAAGAAGTGGTCACATCTAAGGAGTTATCTAGTTAATGTAATCAATGTAAGAAGATGATCTGTTGAATGTCAGGATTTACATTTTTGGCTTGAACTAAGCTCTGTGGATCAGTATGGTAGTAGATACTTAGCACATTTCTTCACACTGTTTTTTAAATTCTCCTCTACATAAAGGGCTAATTTATTAATGAAGATTGGAGTGGAGGAGGTGGCACAGAAAATACCTAACCGCTCTAAGTCAAGGAGAGAGGCTGAGGGGTCCAAACTAACAAGTATAAGATTGGGTTTTTAAAACAGAAAAACTTACTAAAATAATTATATTCTCTTTGAAATATTTAGGGGTCTGGAGAGGCGTCTAGTACTACTCAAATGTGGTTGGGTATTTATCACTTCATTCGCGTAGGCTGAAAGTAATACCTGAGCCTAGGCAAGGAGAAGTAGAACTTGTTCTGATCTTTGACCTTGAGCGTCCTCGTCCTCTCTGCAATGACTGGGGGCATGATGCCAGTGCTATCAGGATTGGGCAGAATGCAGACATCCAGGTCATTGCTATAGCAGCTCTTCACAAAGTCAGAAAAGGTGACTCCTGAAATGAACAAATAAGGTATTGACCCTATGAGAACCATCAACCACAAGAGGACCAAGTCAGTATTTTGTGATCGTGATGGTTTTTGACTATTCCATAGCTCGGTATTCCTCTGTGTAAACCTGTATGGTACAGAAGATGGAACATTACCTCCGGAGTCAGATTACCTGTGTTCAAATCTCCACTCTTCTAGTTACTACAATGAAACCATCCACAAGTCACTTCCCTTTTCCAGGCCTCAATTATGAAGTGAAAGACAATGATGATAATAATGATGACATCTAGCATTTCTGGAGTGCTTTAAGGTTTTCACAGTACTTTCTATATATGATTTTGATGCTCACAATGAGGAAGCTGAAGCTGAGAGTGGTTAAGTGACTTGTCCTGGGTCACACAGTAACTGAGGTAGGATTTGACCTCCATTCTTCATTAGTCCACATCCCACTCTCTACCTACCTAGATACTACCTTGCTGCTTAGCAGGTTGCCACAATCTTAATTTACTGAAACAATAGCTCCTTCTTGCCCTAGATTTAGTATTAGAAAGAGAAATCAGAGTATTCCAGTGTGTCTTTCATACTATTCTCAGAAATGTAATAATGTTTGATATTTTCATGTGGCAATCCACTGTCATGTGGCAATCATTTTCTTCAAAGACTTGACTTATTTATTTTACAGATGGGCAAACCAAGCAACAGAGAAATTAAATATTTTTGGAGTGAGTCAGTAGCAAAAAAAATTCAAAAATCTGCCTATTAGACCAAGACAAAGAACACAGGAGTAGGAGTCAAGTGACGTGGATTCTAGGCCCAGTCCCACCAATGACTGTCTTTCTGACCTCAGGCGAGTGAGTCAAGTTGATGTCTTTGTGTCCTTATTTGCAAAATGGAGGTCATTCCATTCGCCCAACCTATCTTGCAAAGTTGTTTAAAGCACAAATAAGAAAATGGTTATGAAGTTAGCTTGGAAAGAATAAAAGCATTTGAACATAAGTACTTTGTCACTATTTGTGCAAACTAGCATCCTAGCGGGAGGCTTGAGGCAAGTTACTGATTAGATTGCATTGCACTGGCCATGCTTATACAAGTTATTTAAGGAAGGGGTACCCAGTGAACCCAAATGTTTGGGTTACATGGCTGAAGTGAACCCACATGATCAACTAACCATCAAGCTTCATGATCCCTGAGACAGAAGGATAATTCCTCACTTTGTGCCATGCATCTTGAGGCCATTGGTTCGGTTCCACAGTGAAACCAGGCCACAATATACCGACCCGACCGGCTTTGGGATTACTTGGGGCTCGATCCCTTGATGTGAAGTCAGCAGAAAGAGGTTTAATTCTGTCTTCTATGCAGTCAAAAGAAGAGCTAGTGGCCACAATGATTGAATTCCTGAGAACTATCTGTTTCTTCTCCAAAGAACACTGTTCAGCAGAGGATGTATATACTAATGCAAGAAGACCAACAACGTTGTCCACCAGGGTCACATTATCGATCTCCAAGTTGTTTTCCACATGGAACATGGCCCCATAATCAAAGTTCTTGTATGAAAGGAACCCGGAGATACCAGTACAGTTGTGTAGTCCATCTCCCTTATACAGATGGAGTCCATGAAGGCTCGAATGGACCACATTTCCAACCCAGGGATTTTCAGTCATCGAACAGCTATGGCCCCTGACATGGAAGCCAATTCTCTCTGATCCTGCTACAGCATTCCCAGTGAGGTTGACATCATTTGCCTGGTTCAACTTGATTCCTGTCACCCAGTCCTTTGCTTTTTGTGGCTGCTTGGTCAGGACAATGAGGTTCTTGATGAGAGAGTGGTTTTGACCCTCTAGATCAATACCATGGCCAATGGTATCAAACAATATATTATCATATAAGAAGATACTTTTGCTGGAATATACATGAATACCACCTCCACAGCTCTGGTGCACAGTAGAAGAGATGATACAGGATCCCAAATATACATTATTAAATTCAATAGATGGATACAGCAAAGACCCAAAGTTCTGGATTTCCACATTTGAAAGCTGAAGGGTACCTGAAAATAGAATAGATATTATTACAGCACCACTACCACCACCACCCCACCCAAAAAAAGTACAAGGAAAGTTGAATTTAAAAGCAGCAGAAAATAATTTTAATGAAAACTGAAAAAAATAACTATTCTCAGGCACAACACAATGATTCTTACTGGCAAAACCTGAACAATCAAGTGTATTGGAAAAGCTGGTTAAAGGTTTCCCCCCAACAAGGGAGGAGTGGGAGGGCATTGAATACTGCATGCACTTATCCATAGGTCTAGGTTTCAGTCCTGGAATAGATGTAGATATAAAGATTCCAAATTCTATAGCCCCTTAAGGTTTACAAAGCACTCCTGCCCTGTCCTATCAGGTAGAATGCAAGCTTTCTGAGGACAGGTATTATTTATAGTTCTGTCTATGTAGCCTCAGTACCCAGCTCTGTTCCTTGTACCATAGCTACTCAGTACATGCTTATTAGATTGAATTGAACACATTTTGAAGCAGGCAGTGAAGGTATTATTTATAACAACCATTTTAAATTGAAAGACACTGAGGTTCAGATTGGAAAGCCAGGTCTCCCTGACTTCACATTCTGGCCTCTTTCTATTACACCAAATAGCCTTGGAAGAGCTAAGTTCTGGACCTCACTGTGTTATGTAATTCAAGACTATGCCTTAGCAAGTTGACCTCATGTAATGGAAAGGGGTAGGGGGAGACATGGTAAACTTTGTCTCCAGTTCCACTGACTGAAAGACATACTGAATAAACATATAACATGACCACATTGCTAATGTGCTTCAAGAAGCATTGGAGAAGGAAAAGAAGGAAATAAGCATTTATTAAGCACCTACTATGTACCAGGCACTCTGCTAAGCGCTTTACAAGCATCATCTCATTTGATCCTCATAATAATCCTGTGAGGTAGATGCTATTCTGATTCCTATTTTACAGTTGAGGAAACTGAGGCAAACAGAGGAGGTAGAAAATGGTGTACACAAATACACTTGTACCAAGATGCTGGGGATTAGTTGAATGTGGATGACAACTAATAATTGCCTGATTAAGAGATATTAAACCCAGTGTTAAAATTTCCTTAAAGATCAAGAGAAAATTTTTTTTCCATTTTTCCTCAAAGCCATAGTAAGACACACATTACTGAAAAGGCTGGAGAATATACCTCTTTTCAACTTCAGTAGAAGGAATTAAAATTGTTTTTTTAGCCAAAGGATTTTAGCTTTTTTATAATGATTAGTGTATGCTTAAGGTCTCAATTTTATAGTTAAAATTTGTTTTTTTGAAGAAAATCAGTGAAGTTTTGCTATAAGTTTATTTTACTTGGGTGCATGTGAAACAAGAGCTGAAAACTAGTCCCCGGAACATTGTTAATCTCTCGGGGATCTGAAGCAAGAATTAAGCAGTGATTTTGTGCACATGCCACTTTGCTGTTTCTCCTTTTGGAAACTGCACTTATAGCAAATTGCTCAGCTCAATGACTCATAGGCTTCTGGATGAAACTCCTGATACTCCTAACTCAGAACCTGGAATTATTTACATATGCTCCCTGTTCAATGAGGGTTGGGAAGGGGCTGGGAAAACAAACCCAAGCTAGAACTTAGGAGAAGAAGATTGCTCTTTCTTCTTTTCCACTTCCCCTCCCCCTCCAACTATCTTATTTGTCTTTCCAGTATCAGACTCCTTTATCTTCCCTTTCTCATAAAGGTAATTTTTTCTGATATTCACAAATGTTCATAGAGTTTATTTTCTACTTTATCTATAACAGATCATTTACAAAAATAGCAAAAAAGCACTGTTTCAGATCGTAAACAACTATCAAGACAGGGGTCAATTTAAACCATCACAAATGACTGGATAGCACAGTGGAGACAGTGCTACAGTTGGAATCAGGTAGACCTGAGCTCAAATCCAGCCCCTGATCTATACAGGCTGTGTGACCTTGAGCAAGTCACTTACTCTGTCTTAGTCTTAATGTTCTCCTTTATGAAATGGGGATAATAGCAACTATCTCACAGATTTATTTTAAGATCAAATGAGAAAACATTTGTGAAGTGCTTTGAAAACCTTAATGCTCTATATACATACTAGCCATTATTATAAAAAGATGGACATTTATCCCATTTTGTGGGTATTTAATCAGACAGAATAAAAGAAAACAATAAATACTTTGCTATGATAGTCATTCCAGATTTTTCCCAGTATATAAGCTTTGTTTTAGGAACACTACAAAGTACACATTCATGGTTTTTCTAGGTTGAATTAAGCAAAGGATTGTCCATCTACAAACCAAAGGTCAGAGGCAATCACCCACTGAACCTAAGTACATAAGTGGATTATTTGGGCAGGAATGGGCCCTGAATCATATCTTACAGATTCATGACATAGGCCCACACCAAAAACCATGAGAGGGAGAATCTAGCCTCTACAATGGAGATTTCTAATCAGTGACTTATGACTAAAAGGCAACAAAAGATTAAATGATATTCTGCATCAATGACTTGAAAAGGAACTTCCAGGACTGTGCCTAAAAATAAATGAAATCAATCTTTAAATAAAACAATCTGCAAGAAAGGAAACATTTTATTGACAACTGACACTATAAACTTGCCATCACTGACACTGGAAGAGTCAGTGGAAACAGCAGAATGCAAAGAAACCACGTAGGCTTCAAGTTATCTGCAAGTCTGAAGAAACTGCACAACAGAGTCAAACAAAGCTCATAGGACCGTAGATTTAGAGTCACCTAGTACACTGCCACCTCCATTTTACGAATGAGAAAAATTGAGGGTCAGGGAGGTATAGTGATTTACCCAAGGTCACACAGGTAGGGAATGAAAGAGGCATGTTTTGAACTCAGGTCCTCTGACTCAAGGGCAGCTAAATGTATAGAGTGGTGGGCCTGGAGTCAGGAAGACTCATCTTTATGAGTTCAAATCTAGCCTCAGACACTTGATAGCTGTGCTATCCCAGGCAAGTCACTTAATCCGGTTTGCCTCAGTTTCTCATCTGTAAAATGAGCTGGAGAAGGAAATGGCAAACCCCTCCAGCATCTTTGCCAGGAAAATCACAAATGGGGTCATGAAGAGTCAGACATGACTGAAATGACTCAATAATAATAAACAATCTCTGAATCAAAAGCCAGCATTCTTTCCACAAATACCATGGTGCCTCTCTTGGAAGATATTTTCTCTGACCTAAAAATGCATCTCCTCATTGTTCTCAGCCATATTGCTTTAACCTAAAACTAATAAATGGACACAGATTAAGGTAATGAAATCATAGAATTGCTGATCTGGATGGGATCCCGGGCATCATGGAGGCCAGCCCCATCGCTGAACATGAAGAAACTCAAAATTCTGTTTCTGGTAAGAGTTTAGTCTGTGACTAGAATGACTGAACCATCGCCATTTCACATACCTGAAAATTCTTCTCCATTAGGTTTTTGAAAGGACCCCACAATCATTCTTCCACCACATGGAACATCAGGCTGGATTTTTATATTTCGAGTCAGGAGGCCCACCTCAGCAGCCAGAGAAATGTGTCTGCCGTCTTCCATTGAATGGGAACTTCCTGTGGCAGAGGGGACAAGGGGTGATAATACAATTTTAAAGTCCATTTCGGAAATCACCAGCTGGGGACCCGGTGAAACTGATAAATGAAAACACTTCTCCCCCTCAGAAGTTCTACCCACATTAAGGCTTGCTTTTCCTCAGGCATTCTCCACCAGCATCAACTGAGAAATGAAAAGGCCGCTCACTTGTCTCTCTTTGGGATCAGAGTGAGTGTGTTAGAGCAAGAATTCATTTGTTCTCAATAAGGTAGGTACCGTCACTGACAACTGGCGTCCAGAAACCAGGGCAGAGCAGCCAATTAGTGGGGTCCCCATCCTCCTTCCTTAAGTATATCAGCTCTAGACATCAGAATTTGCTTGTACACTGTCAACTGACCGCTTTCATGGAAATGAGGAATCCCAGATCATCTAGGCCAGCGACAACACTAAGGCGATAATGTATAGCTATAAAAAGAAAACACAAGTTGAATTTGAACAGAGAGCAGAATCCTCTGGTGCATTCGGTAGACCAGCAAGGCTTCTACTCCCCAAGCTAGGTCTCCAGAAAGCTGAATTGAACCAATTTCTGACTTCTTTGTTGTTCCTCGCCCAAGACACTCCATCTCAACCCTGCATGCTTTCACTGGCGGGCCCCCTTGCCTGGAATTCTCTCCCTTCTTATCTCTGTTTCTTGGCTACCTTGGCTTCCTTCAAACCTCAGCTAAAATTCCATCTTCAATAAGAAGCCTTTCCCAGTCCTCCTTAATGTTAGTGTCTTCCTTCTGAGATCACCTCCAATTTTTTCTGTCTATATCTTGTTTATACATAGTCGTTCGTGTGTTGTACCACCTTGTTATATTATAAGCACCTTAAAAAAAGGGATTGCTTTCCCCTTTCTTTGTATCACCAGCACTTAGCACAGTGCCTGGCACACAGCAGGGGCTTAATAAATGCTTCTAGATTTGACTTAGGCTGTAGAGAAATTTTCATCACATGAGGTGACTTAGTGATAGGACTTGGTATGGAGCTATCATTTTTGTCCTTTTTTTAAAAATCAAAACAAACAAAAAACCTCCATACCATGAATTAAGAGAAACAACTTAAGGTCATATTGCAAACTCCAGTAACAAGCCATATTCTTCTTTCTCCACCAAGAGAGAAATGTTTCTATCACTCCTTTAGTTCTTGATGACAGTAGTTATTCATTGTACCCAATGGCAATATTTTTGTTTTGCTAAATCAGTGCCTTTTTCTTTTTCCTTTTATTTGTATTCACACAAGAATATCAGGGGTATTAGGGATCAGCAGCTAGTAAAAACATTCATTGCCTAATGTCCTATTGCCCTTGGGCTAAAATACAAACCCTTCTGTCTAGTATTTGAAGCCCTTCACTATTGAGCTCTAACCTCTCTCCCTTGACTTATTTCACATTACTTTTTCTTGTAAAATCTATGCTCTGGCCTACTTACGGTTCTCAGTGGCATTGTACTTTCATGGTGTTTTGCATGGGTTCATGACTGCAGTGATCTCCCTCCCTCACTCTTAGAATCCCCCCATCCAAAGTTTAGCTCAAATGCCAGTACTTACATGAGACCTTTCTTGATTCCCTCACTTGTCAGCTATCCCTCGCCCCAATAAAATTTACATTGCATTTATTTTGAGTATATTTTGTATTTCTTTGTCAGTGTGTATATTTTTTCTTCAGTAAAACATAAGTGCCTGAAGGGCAAAGTTAGCTTTTGTTTTTGTCTTTATTTCTCTAGCTGCTGTTGAGTCATTTCAGTTGTGTCCAACTTTTTGTGATCTTATTTGGGTTTTTTTTTTTGGTAAAGATAAACTGAGGCAAATAGGGTTAAGTGACTTGCCCAGTGTTACACAGATAGTAAGTATCTAAGGCCAGATTTGAACTCAGGAAGATGACCCAAGCCAGCAAAACCATGTTGGCAGATGGGCTAAACCAGGTTGAGGGTAACTGACAGGCCTCAAACCCTTTGGTGAGTTGTGGGGCAGGGGTGTCTACCCCAAGCATGTGAAGACCTCCCCCCACAGAATGGGCAGATGAGAACAATCTGTTCCAAAGGCCATGAAGGTGACGGAAGCAGAGACTGAAGAGCATTTAGAATTGGTCAGACATGGAAGACACAAAGGTCATCCACTGCATCTTGGGCCATGGCCAGTCATCTTGATTTTTTTTCCTGCCACCTTGATCACTCTGGAAGAGAGAATGAGGCTGACAACTGTGCACATCTCTGCCTCACTTAAATCTAATTCCAAAGCAAGTCAAGATATACCCCATGATGTCACTGGTCCTCTTCGAAATGAAGGATGGACAACGATATCCCTAGCACTTAGCACATTACCTGGAACATAATGAATGCTTAATAAAGTCTTTCTGATTGATTGAGTTCCACAGAATGGTTCAAAATTTCTCCTCAAATTTCTCATAGCATTTGGTATGAAGTTGTTTCAATAAATGCTTATTGAAAAGTATCAAATTCATTAATTTTAAAATAAAATACATTCACATTTTCCATGGTTAATAAACAAAATGTCTTTTGTACTAGCATATTTCACAAGAATCAGTTTCACAGGGATGACGGGTAAGTAAAAATTTATAATAAACATTCTGTTTATGATTCACTGACCGAAAAAAAGAACTCAAAAGTTAGGGGTTAGGAGTTGAATTCTGGTTTGGCTACAGAACTTCTATTTGAACCTGGAAAATATTTTTGGTTTTTTTTGGTTTTTTTTCCTCCTGTCTCTTAGCTTCCAATCGCCAAAAATAATTATATTTATCTTACAAATATAAATGTCCATAAGAAATAGTGAAATTAACAGAATCGTGGGAAATTTCTTCTGTTAAGCATAAAAAATCCAGGTTTGAAGCCTGGCTCTGGTACTCACTGGATGTGAAATCTTGAGCAAATTATTTCATGTTCATTTGGTCTGCTTCACCATAAGTAAAATATTACTTATTCTGTCTAAATCACAGGGTTATTGTGAGACTCAGATGTGAAAACATATTTTGCAGAATTTGGAAAAACATATGGCAATATTCAAATACAAGGTATTAAATTTTTTACTGGTTATTTATGATATATGTGACTTTGGGGAAATTATTTAATCCCACTGTGCTTTAGTTTCTTCCTCTATAAAGTGAGATAATTGGGCTAGATGATCTCTAACATCTTCAGCATCTAGATCTTATGACTTTCATCACTGCCAGGGTAGTAATGGCATTTATCAACCCAGATAATGAATCTTCATATGATTTGATAGCAGATCTAAGATTAGAATTCATAGTCTCTGAGGTCAGTCTGAAATATAATTTATTAAACCACATAATCCTTTCAGCAAGCTGTGCGATACAGTCACAAAGGTTCATTGATTTCTTCATTGTCAAAGTTCTTACCAAGGTGTCGGTGGCTGAGGAACTCATGGATTCTAATGTTTTTACCCATGACTTCCTTTACAATGAGGATTTCTGCTTCATGAGGTTCATAAGAAGAAGAACTCAATACAATTTTGTCTTGTGGTCTCCAGTCTACTGCATCTTCCACTAGAATCCTGTAAGGAGAAAATAAATAAGGAATGGAGTAGAATTAACCAATCAACATGCATTTATTAAGTGCCTATTATGTGCCAGGCACTCTGCTGGGCATTGGAGATAGAAGTACAAAGAATAACTCAATACCTACTTACAAGAAACATATTCTATTGTAGGAGACAAAAATGCATATATACATACATATATATGCATATGCAGCATCAATATAAAGTGAATAAATAAAAATATATACAAATGCCAGGTAGTTTATTGTTGTTCAGGCCTTCCTGAGTCATTTCCAACTCTTCGAGACCCATTTGGGATTTTCTGGGTAAAGATACTGGAGTGGTTTGCCATTTCCTTCTCCAGCAATAAGTAGTTTAGCAGGGAGAAAATCAGCAGACAAGGAAATTATAAAAGAGAATGCAGAAGATGGCATTTGAGCTTCATTTTAAAGGGAGTAAGAAATTCTAACCAGCAGAGGTAAGGGAGTAATGCATTTCAGGCATGTGGCATAATCAGTACAAAAATATGAGGACTAGAGATGAAGTGTCAGATGTGAGGAAAAGTGTGAAGGCCGTTTTGGCTGAATAGGAAAATACTGGAGGGGAGGATTATACAATGAGACTAGAAAAAAATAGGTTACAGCCAAGTTGTGAAGGGTTTTAAAAGCAAAGTAGAGTTTATATTTTGTTCTAGAAGTAGTAGAAAGCCACTGGGGTTAAATGAGTAGGGAAATCACATGGTCTGATCTGTGCTTAAGGAAAGTTACTTTGACGGCAATATGTAGTATGGATTTGTGAGATGAAGTGAGCAACTTAATGCACAGAATCCAAGTAATAACATTATTAAAAAGGGAGGGGAGAGATAAGACTTAAAAGACTTAAGATTTCTGATTAATTCAATGACTAACCATGATTCCAGAGTGCCGATAATGAAGAATCTTACCTAAATGATGGATTCAATATGCAGAATGAGACATATAGTTTTGGACATAACCAATGTAGAAATTTGCTTTGATCAACTATGCAAATTTGTTAAGAAGGTTTTATTTTTTATTTTTTCAGTGGTGGGGGGAATTGAGAGAGATCATAAATGTTTTTGTTATCTAATTTTTTAAATTGGGCCGCCTAGGTGATATAGTAGATAGAGTGTCAAGCCTGCAGTGAGGAAGACTCGTCTTCCTGAGTTCAAATTTGACTTCAGACAATTAGTAGTTGTATGACCCTGGGCAAGTCTCTTAACCATGTTTGCCTCAATTTCCTCACCTGTAAAATGAGTTGAAGAAGGAAATGGCAAATAACTCCAATATCTTTGCCAGGAAAACCCCAAATTACAGTTGGCCACAACTGAAACGAGTGAACAAGAATGTTGACAAAGGCTTGATTTTATGTAGGGGCCATGTGAGTAGAGAGGAATAAGATTTGTGAGATTCTAGGGGGATAGAGATGTCAATATATGGCAAGTGATTGGATATGTAGGATAAAAGAGAGTAAGGAGTTGAGAATGATGCCAAAGCTATGTACCTGGGGGACTAAGAGGGAGAAAGATAAGTTCAATTTTGGACATATTGAGTTTGAGATTTCTCCAGGACATCCAATTTCTAATAGGCAATTGGGGATATGGGAATGAATCTCAGAAGAGATCTAGGACTAGAAGTGGGAGACATATAACCCATGGGAGTTTACCAAGCAAGAGGATATAGAGCAACATTTCTTTAAAAAAATTTGTATAATGTACCCTTTGGCAGTCTAGTAAAACCTACGGAACCCCTCTCAGAATAATGATTTTTAAATAATTGATGGAAAATCTAAAGTTCAGTTAGAGGTTGGTTTAAAAAAAGTAATGACATTTTTCCCATTGAAATTCATGGAATCTCTGAAATCTATTTGAAATAGAAAAGAAGAAGGATGAATGAGAACCTCAAGGAATAGTCACAGTTAGGTGGCAGGATATGGATGATCAGTCAACAAAGGAGATTTAGAATAAGTGGTCAGACAGGTAGAAGCTACACCAGGAAAGAGCAATGGTTAGTATAAAATATCCTATTACATCAGGAGCCATCAAAATTGCAGGAAAGTAAAAGTACACTCAGTCTTTCAAATCAATTACACCTTGGGTGACTAAGGGGGAAAAAGACATGTTCATTCCCCTCCCTCTTAAAAACATCTTCCAAATTGCACAAAGTATAAAGAAAAGGAGAGCATAGTTAAAATAGGCTAGGTTCTGCAAAAGTTCCTTCCTCTGCAGTGCCTCATATAATTCATTGTACACAGCAGGTGCTTACTAAATGCTTTTTGCACTAAATTAAACTGAATTACATCAGAGTTTTTAATGGCACCATTTTTTCTTTGGTTGACAATGGTTTAATTAAGTAAAATTCTTGAGATGGAGTCTTATTTTCTCATTCTGAAGGCATGTAATGTTGAAATCACAGCTTATATCTAGAGTCTCTGTCCTAAATGAGAAACGAGTTAACAAGTATTTTACCAAAGAGGGGTGTGTCAAGAACTCCCCTTTGCTTCTTTTTCCTGTGTTTGTTGCTTTTTATGTTGTTTGGGAGTTTAGAAAGAAACTAGCTACATTAAAGAAAATGCTCAGAGAAAGAAGTATTTGGTTAACACAGGATGCATTCATTGATTCATTCATTCAATAACCATCTATTAAGTGACTACAATGCATGAAGCACAACTCTTTGTGCTGGCAGAGACACAAAAAATTGTTAAAACATTTTTTGTTTGTTTGTTTTGAACTTGATCAAAGACGCTTCTTTTTTTTTTACTCTATGCAGTTGTTTATTCAAAATTATAGAGACAAGAAGAATAAAAGAAGAATAAAAGAAACACCACTAAGTGGCAATACTTCATCCTACACCTAGGCAATTTATTTATTTTTTTTTCTTTTGGGGTTTTATTTCTTCTTTCTTATGGTTCATTCCATTGGTTATAATTCTTCTTTACAACTTGACTATTGTGTAAATAAGTTTAATGTGAAAGTATATGTAGAACCTATATTGGATTACATGCCATCTTGGGGGGGGAGGAGGGAGAAGGGGGAAAATTTGGAACTCAAAAACTTGTGGAACTGAGTGTTGTAAACTAAAAATAGAAAATAACTTTAATAAAAGAGATGCTTCTAAAAATAGAAAATAACTTTAATAAAAGAGATGTTTCTAACACATTTGAATTCAATGGCTCCTCTTTTCCTAAGTTTGGGCATTACCAAAAGGCTCTGTCCTTGGTCTTCATATTATTCTCTATACTCTTTTTGGCAGTTCCAACAACTACCTGAGTTTCAATCTCATGAACACCTCTATGCAAATGATCCTATAGAAACCTAAATCTCAAGTCTTCATCTTTCTCTAACCTTCTGATCTTCTATTTTTGTATTTTTTATCTATCTAGATATCCATTCATTTCATTTGTTTGTTTGTTTATGGCAGCTAGGTGAATAGAAGCCTGGAAAGTTTGAGTTCAAATCCTGCCTCAGATATTTTCTAGTTATGTGACCCTAAGCAAATCATTTAACTTTTCTCAGGTTCACTTTCCTTTTCTATAAAGTGGGGATAATAACAGCACCTATTTCACAGGGTTTTGTTTTGGCTTTTTTTTAGAATCAAATGAAATAATATGAAAAACACTTTGTAAACTTTAAAATGCTGTTTAAATACTGGTAATTGCTGTTAAGATTATGATACGCAGTCAGGTGGACATATGTTTTACACACACACACACACACACACACACACACACGCTCACACGTATATGATACAAATCTAGGAGGGAGAGCTAATATGTTGGATGATAGACTCATGATTCAAAATGACATCATTGGCCAAAGATGGATTCATTGGCCAAACTTAGCAATGGAAATTTAATAGAAATAAATATAAAGTCACACGATTAAGTTCAAAATATCAATTACATAAGAACAGGTTGGGGTAGGCCTGGCTAGACAATGGAGTAGCAAAGCTCTGTTGGTTTTAGTGGACTCCAAGCTCAGTAGCAGTTCAATAATATGGCAAGGTAGCCCCCAAACTAAATGTGTTTTTTTTTTCAGCTGCATTAACAATTGTGGCCTCTTCTTGTATTACAGTGGTATATATCACCATCCTTCTACTTGTCTAGGCTCGCCAGCTACGTATCGTGCTCAACTCTTCACTCTCTCCTTCATCCATCCCCACATCTAATCATTGCCCAGTCCTGTCATCTCTGTCTTTGTGACATCTATTTTATATGCCCTCTTCTCTTATCTGACACCATTACCCCGACCTGGGGCAGACTCCTATCATCTTACACCTGGATTACTTCCGTAGCCTGCTGGTCGGTCTTCTTAACTTTCTCTTAACTCAGGTTGTACACTCTACACTCAGGTATAAAACTGATCTTCCTCAAAGTGCAGATCTGACCAAGTCACATCCCAGTCTATAAATTCCAATGGCTCCCTATCACCTCCATGATCAAATATAAAATCCTCTGTTTGGCATTTAAATCCCTTCATAACCTGCTGCCTTCAAGGTGATAATCCTCAGCCTACAATGGCAGTTTAGGGTTCAGTTTGGGCGGCTTCTTTTTAGGAAAAACAGTGTCCAATTGAAGTGCATTCAGAGGAGAGTAACTAGAATGGCAAGGGGACTGAGACCATGTCAAATGCAAAGTTGAAAAAAAAACTGATAATGGCTATTTGGTCGATTAAAGCATTTGTCTTCAAGTATTTGAAGAATTACCATGTGAAAGAATCATTACAATTTTTTTGTTTGTTCCCAAAGGGAAGAGCTGGAGAAAATGGGTAAACATCATAGAGGTACATTGCCTCTCAATTAAAACAAAAACTTCCCAATAATTGAATCTGTCCAAAACTGGAATGGAATGCTTTGGTAGATAGTAGGCTCCCTATTGGTGGAAGACTTCTAGTAGACTTTTATTATATACAATTTTGTATTGTTATTCCAGGTTAAATGACTAACAAGATGGAGGACAAGTATTTTTTCTACTCCTTAATAATTCTTGAAAACTTCCCTAAATAGGATTTATTTACAAAAACTCAAAGCTATCTCCACAGACTAACACCAAAAAGACTAACAAAGTAACAGCCTGATAAATTAAGGGCAGGGAAGGGTAATCACTGTTTTGTAACATGCTCACTCAGCACCCCCTTCTCCCATCTCCTGCCTTGCTCTAGCAATGTGGCATAATCTAGCCCACTGGCCTGTACTCTGAGATCTAGTTAGCACATTCTGCCCATGCCTCACCCCATTTTTCTGTGGCAACAAACAGCAGACCTTAACTCTGTCCAACCCCTTGTAGGGGAAGGGAAGTGAAGGAAAACAGAAGCACAGTCTGCCTAGGTTGGCAGCACACTGCAGTAGTGCTTATGCAGAGAATTAAAGAAAAGAGGGAATAGATCAGAGAATCAGGATGCCTCTGAGGTTATACTAGTCCTTAAGAAAAGGGAACTGGTATCCTTCTGCAACCACTCCTATCCACCTTGAAGTCATGTGGAGTATGGACTGAAACCATCAAAAAGTGAATTCTCAGTGTAAAAGAAGGTTGAGTTAGCTTTGAGGGTCAGATCCCGAGACATCCACCATCAAAGGTGAAGGAATCAGAAAGTAACTCAAAGGGAATTTAAGGGAAAAAGCCTGAAACTGCCAGGGATCTCAGGAGCAAATCAATGGAAAAACCTGGAAGACATGCATATAAATCAATAGAGAAGATATTAAAACAAGAGAGAAGGTGATCACTGAGACATGTAAATGACACCAAATTCTTCTTTCTAAAATATCACAAGAGGAGATAAATAGAATCAAGAACCGATGAAGCAAGAGGACCTTTTGGGTTCTCAAGAGAGCTTAGGAGTTACGGCAAGATGCTCTTAAGTGTGTAAAGAGAGAAATAAGTCTTGAAAGTAAAGGTTAAAAGGGAACCTATGGCAAAATTTGTGACTTGTAATGAAGAGACAATTAGCAGAATATAAAAATTTGAATCAATCATATCAAGTCTCTCTAAAAGAAGTAAAAGAGAAAACAATTGATTGGGATAAAAGATATATTGAAGTAAAAGTAAATCTGTAAGAAGATGGAACTAACTACTTACTATGTGCAAAACATTGTGCTTTAAAGAAAAGTAAAATTCAATTATGTTAAAGAATACATTATTTCCATGCACAAAAAATAGATTGATCTCATAGCTAAGATGCATAGAGAAATCTTTAGCATCCTAGGTCTTCCAGAACAACTCAAGTCAAAAAATCTGAGTAAATACCATAATCCAAGAAATAACATTGGAAAACTTCCCAGAATTTAAGAATCTTTTTGTCATTTAAATGCTTTACTCATTTCTATAATATTCATCCCAGATCACAAATTCAGGGCTGGAAGGGACCTTAGAGGACACTAAGTCCACTCTCCTCTTTTTAAAATGAGAAAGCTAAGATGGTGGCTGGAAAGCAGGGACTAGCATGACCCCCTGCTGAGTCCCTCCAAAAACCTATAAAAATTGGCTTGGAACCAATTCTAGAACTGCAGAACCCACAAAACAGCAGAGGGAAGCAGGGCTCCAGCCCAGGACAGCCTAGATGGTCTCTGGGTGAGGTCTATCCCACACAGAGCTGGGAGCTGGGAGCTGGGAATGGAGTGGAGCAGAGCCCAGCCTGAACAGCGTGAACCAACAAGACCAGGAACCTGGCGGAGCGGGCCGTAGTGCCCTGAATCAGTGAGCTGCGGCAGTTACCAGACTTCTCAACCCACAAACACCAAAGACAGCTGAGAAGGTTAGTGGGAAAAGCTGCGGGAGTGGAAGGAGTTTGAGGTTCCGCTTCCAGCCCTGGGGGCAGCGGAGGTGGGACAGCTACAGCTGTTGTTGCTTCTGGCCCCAGGCCCACCTGGTGGGAGGAATTAAGTGGCGGATCAGAGCAGGAGTGCACAGCCTGCTGAAGATCTGAGCCCAGTCCGGGTTGGGGGTTCTTGGGGAAGGAGTAGTGCTGGTGTGGCAGAGCTGGCACATCACCCCCCAAACGTGGAACATAGAACTTGTTAGTCTACAAGCAGTCATACCCCACTGAAAAACTCAAGGGTCAAGTTAGTTGGTTGGGAATATGGCCAGGCAGCGAAAACGCACCCAGATTCAGTCTCAGACTTTGCATTCTTTCTTTGCTGACAAAGAAGACCAAAACATACAGACAGAGAAGTTAACAAAGTCAAAGAGCCTAGAACAGAAACCTCCAAGAAAAACATGAACTGGTCCCAGGCCATGGAAGAGCTCAAAAAGGATTTGGAAAAGCAAGTTAGAGAAGTAGAGGAAAAATTGGGAAGAAAAATGAGAAGGATGTGAGAAAACCATGAAAAACAAGTCAATGACTTGCTAAAGGAGACCCAAAAACATACTGAAAAATACACTGAAGAAAACAACACCTTAAAAAACAGACTAACTCAAACGGCAAAAGAGCTCCAAAAAGCCAATGAGGAGAAGAATGCCTTGAAAGGCAGAATTAGCCAAATGGAAAAGGAGGTCCAAAAGACCACTGAAGAAAATACTACCTTAAAAATTAGATTGGAGCAAGTGGAAGCTAGTGACTTTATGAGAAATCAAGATATTATAAAACAGAACCTAAGGAATGAAAAAATGGAAGACAATGTGAAATATCTCATTGGAAAACCACTGACCTGGAAAATAGATCCAGGAGAGATAATTTAAAAATATTGGACTACTTGAAAGCCATGATCAAAAAAAGAGCCCATATATCATCTTTCAAGAAATTATCAAGGAGAACTGCCCTGATATTCTAGAGCCACAGGGCAAAATAGAAATTGAAAGAATCCATTGATCGCCTCCTTAAATAGATCCCAAAAAGAAATCTCCCAGGTATATTGTTGCCAAATTCCAGAGCTCCCAGATCAAGGAGAAAATACTGCAAGCAGCCAGAAAGAAACAATTTGAGTATTGTGGAAACACAATCAGAATAACCTAAGATCTGGCAGCTTCTATATTAAGAGATCGAAGGGCTTGGAATACAATATTCCGGAGGTCAATGGAGCTAGGATTAAAACCAAGAATCACCTACCCAGCAAAACTGAGTATCATGCTCCAAGGCAAAATATGGATTTTTAATAAAATAGAGGACTTTCAAGCTTTCTCAGTGAAAAGACCAGAACTGAATAGAAAATTTGACTTTCAAACGCAAGAATCAAGAGAAGCATGAAAAGGTAATCAAGAAAAAGAAAAAGAAATTGCAAGGGACATACTAAAGTTGAACTGTTTTGTTGACATTCCTACATGGAAAGATAACATTTATGATTCATGAGACCTCAGTATTAGGGTAGCTAAAGGAAATATGCATATATGTATATATGTTTATGTATATATATAAGTGAATGTGTGTGTATGTATATATCTATGTGTATATACATATATATATATATATATGTTTAGAGAGAGAGAGAGAGAGAGAGAGAGAGAGAGAGAGAGAGAGAGAGTGGACATAGGGTAAGTTGAAGATGAAGGGACGATAACTAAAAGAAATAAAACCAAATTAAGGGATGAGAGAGGAACATATTGAGAGAGGGAGATAGGGAGAGATAGAATGGGGGGGGATTATCTCGCATAAAGGTGGCAAGAGGAAGCAGTTCTGTCGGAGGAGGGGAGAGGACAGGTGAGGGGGGAATGAGTGAGTCTTGCTCTCATCAGATTTGGCCTGAGGAGGGAATACCATACATACCCAATCGGGTATTTTACCCCACAGGAAAGAAGAGGGAAGAAGATAAAAAAGGGGGGGGGATGATGGAGGGGAGGGCAAATGGGGGTGGAGGTAATCAAAAACAAACACTTTCAAAAGGGGACAGGGTCAAGGGAGAAAACTTAATAAAGGGGGAGGGGTTGGGAAGGAGCAAAATATAGTTAATCTTTCACAACATGAGTATTGTGGAAGGGTTATACATAATGCTACACATGTGGCCTATGTTGAATTGCTTGACTTCTTGGGGAGGGTGGGTGGGAAGGGAGGAGGGGGTAGAATTTGGAACTCAAAGTTTTTAAAAACAGACGTTCAAAAACAACAAAAAAAATTTTTGCATGCAACTAGAAAATAAGATACACAGGCAATAGGGAGTAGAAATTTAGCTTGCCTACAAAAAAGGAAGGGAAAAGGGGATGGGAGGGGAGTGGGGTGACAGAAGGGAGGGCTGACTGGGGAACAGGGCAACCAGAATATACGCCATCTTGGAGTGGGGTGGAGGGTAGAAATGGGGAGAAAATTTGTAATTCAAACTCTTGTGAAAACCAATGAAAACTAAATACGTTAAATAAATAAATTAAAAAAAAAAAACAAATAAATAAATAAATAAAATGAGAAAGCTATAACAGCAAGCACCCTAGTTATCCAGGATGGCCTGCTAGCACAGGTTCTTTGATCTGCTTTACCATGAAAGATAGATTTTTAAGGGGTCAACAATTTTCCTTAATTACATTCACTAGTTCAGGGGAAAAGTCAGGCCCCTGAACATCAGAGAAAATACAGAGAAATTAGCCGACAGCTATTAACTGCCCAAACCAAGGCAATATTGCTATACACTTTACGTACACCACTTGATCTAGTGAGCCTTTACATGTGAGCAGTCAGAGAACTCTGAACATGTGGCTACTCAGAGTCTTGACCAGGGAATCACAAGATCCTTCTTATAAGTGAAACTCCAAAGCACAATGCCAACTTAGAGTACATATATATGTACATATATATGCACATATATACATATACATACATACATACATATGTATGTACATATATGTGTGTGTATGTATGTATGTATGTATGTATATACACACACATACTTCTCAGAGCCAGAAGGCATCACAACTCTTGCTTAGTACCAAAAGGTGTAAAAGCCTTCCTACAAGCAAGCTTCCCCTAAACAAGTTTCTCCTTAGGCAAGTCCCTCCCCAATGGGCTCCATGTGAGGCCTCTTAATGGGCGGGGAAGCTCTTAGTATCCCATTAACGTTACAGAAGCTGAGTGTAGAAGAGGCTACATGACTTGCCCAGAGACGCATGGCTAATAAGTGTCTGAAACAATATTTGACCACTCTTGTTTCTGACTCTACGCCCAACACTCTATCCACTGAACCACCTGGCTGCTTAGGTTTACAAAGTTCTTTCTTCATTATATACCTTATGAAGCAGGTAGTATTAGTTTGATCTTCATTTTATCAATGAGGAACTTTAAGCTTAGAGAAATTAGGTGATTTGACCAAGTTGATATAATTAAGAACATTTTAAGTAACTCTTTGCTAAGGCTCCATTAATGCCAAAGATTGTCTTATCTTTCTTTGGTATCTGCCATAATGATCTACAATATATATAGTAGATGCTCAAAATAAATATTATGAGATCTTTCTAGAACTGGATTGAATGTCAAAGATTTTTGAGACAATGAGACAAGTTTTTAAAGCATAGTCCCTAACACACAGAAGGCACTTAATAAATGCTTGTTCCCTTTCCCTTCTTCAGAGATTATTTAGCCCAACCCCCAGATGAGGAACTGAGGTTCAGAGAGGTTAAGCATTGTAAAGGTAGTAAATAGTAGTGCTGGGAATCAAGTACAGATTCTCTGAGGCTTAACACATTGCTTTCCCCATCAAACCACTGAAATGAAACTGTGGTTAAGAGAGGTCACATGACTTGTCCAAAATCACACACCCAGCAGTGGCCTAACTACTGGACTGGTAAAAGGTTGGGTGCATCAAATCTTGTTTCAGCCAGTTGCTAGCCATGTGACCCTGGGCAAACCACATAGCTTCTTTCACCCTCAACTTCCTCATCTACACAAAGAGGAGATTGGACCCAATGGCCTCTAAGGTCCTTTCCAGCTTGGAATCTATGATCTGGGAAGAGTATGATAGAAATGAGTGAAGCAACAGAGTATGCATACTTCTCCTCCACTGTCTGTTTGCTTTTATCATTCCCTTTGCCTAGAATGCCCTCTCTTCTCTTTAACTCTTTCCTTCAGGTACTACATTCAGTGCTCTTCCTATTTAAGGAAGTCCTTGGCCTTAAATCTCCTTTTGCACTCAGGGATGAAGACTATATCAAAGCAGTGGAGAAAGGAAATTCCTCACCCTGGGCAGTAATATATTGGAAATCCCATGGGTTATGCTTTTGCCTGATTAATGAAACAGTGGTCCTAAAATATGTCTTAAGAATATATGTGTTCATTGTAGGGCAGTACCCTAAGGAATTCATACAAATAACTTGATTGGAGATTGTGAGGAAGGAGAGGCTTTGGAGAGGGAGGAGCAGCCAGAGAAGTCTAGTGAATAAACAAACATTTACTAAACACCGAATATGTATAGGGCACTGTACTATACACAGTGAGGCAACTGCCTTCACACAACTTTTAAGTCCAAAGGGAGGAAGAGAAAGCCTGTACACAAACAACCATGATATCAAGTAAAAGGTATTGTGGGGGTGGGGGGAGGAAGCACTGAATATGGAGTCAGAGAACCTGGGATTAAATCCTGTCTCTGCTATCCTTTCTTGTGTGACTTCGGGTAAGTTTCTTCAACTCCTTGAGACTCAGCGTCCTTAGTTTTAACATACAAGAAATGAATTAGATGAATTCTAAGGTCTCTTTCACCTCTAAAGTCTATGATCCTATTATCCAAAGTACAAAAGGGAGAAAGACCAGGCTAAGGGCCATGAACAATTTGAGGATAGATATTATTAATCAATCATTACATGGAGATTAATCTATCCAACAATAAGCATTTTAGGCACCTCCTATTGGCCAGACACAATGGTTCTCGGTCCTAGGGATACAAAGACAGAAATGAAACAGTATGCACTATCATGGAAATCAAATTCTATAGGCAGTCATAAAAAGGACCTAGTGCATTCTTAATTTCATCTGCTTACACAGGCTGGGCACACCTTCCCCTATATTGCTTTGCTGCTCAAACACCCCTTCACTCCTGAAATGTAGGTTCACCAAGGAGGATGATCTGAACCCTCTGGGGATCCCTACCTGAAGACCCACAATGCACCTTCCAATCACTTAAGGATCAACACCTAAACAATTCCCCCGCGCCCCAAACCTTCAGTTTTCGCCCGGTCTCTCCAACCACTTACTCATTCTCTCTGCTTCACAAATCAAATCTTTAGCTATAATTTGTCACAAATAGCTAGGGATCAGCTTCCAGTCTGCCTGTTAAGTTACCAGTCATTTCTGTGAGTAGATATGAGAACTCTCCTATAAGCTTACTAAGGACTGTATTTCAAGTCATACGTACTCACGGTTTAAAATATATTTATTTATGTACATGTCCTATTCCCTAGTAGACTGCAAGATCATTGAAGCCAAAGAATATATCATTTTTCATCTTTAGAGTCCTAAAGTTTGCCATAAACTATGGGACCTCACACATAGTAGGTGATGAATAAATATAAACCATCATCATCGTTATTATAAATGTTTCTCGAAGAAATGGATGAATGGGTGGATGCCATCCAAATATGAGTTTTTGCCTTACTCCTATATCATAAAATCCATGTCACCTGGTTCTACTCTAACTCTCCCAGTTTCCACCTCCACCATTTCAAAGACTCTTGGCTTAATGGTTGGTTCCAATTCTTGGTGCATGCAGTATCTCTGATTGATGCTAATGAGCATCATACAGGGGAGAGAAGAGACCTCAATTGTTCTGAATATAAAACCAGAAAGATGAAGAGTTGTTTGTGACCATAATTGTAACCAAAAATGGGAACCAGATGGGAAAAGAAAGGGAGGAAAATATGAATAATCACAGTGGAACTCTCCTGAAAGATAACTTTTTAAAAGGATAAACAAAATATCAGCACATTTTCCATTCTCTTGCCATTAATACATTACACAGTTGAAGAAAAATGTATCTTCAAACTGTTAAGGGAGCATGATTGTATGCTCCCTAAATCACCTTGAAACATCTTTTAAAACCATATATGAGACACACATATATAAACACACACACTTTAAACTGTCTTGTTAACTGAACTAAAATTCTGCTAAAGCTAAATGATAATGGCTGCATATAACCCCGGGCTTTAGGCTATTCTGGGCCTGGGACATTTTTTTTTCTCCTAAGAAAAGATAGTTATGGGATGAGTGACTTGTGACTTTACGAGAGATTTGGTATTTTTCTTCTGTAGCTAATCATTTACCAATCTCATCCAAAATTTATTGAAACCCCAATAATATCAACAGAATCCTTTAGTACTCACCTGCATTGTGAAAGAGCACCATCCTAAATGCTGAAGGAAAACACATTTAAAATCACAGTCCCTGACATTATAGAATTTATGATCTCGGATTGCTTAAGAGATTCGGATAATTACTTCAGTGTTCACTCTCTCCTTATGTCTCCATTCAAAACAGAGCAACAGCCTTACAGACAAGAAGCAGTGGTAACATTCTCATACCAGTATATCCAGAGGTAATCAGAGGGTCCTCAAGACCTGAACGGGCAGGTAGGTGGTACAGTGAATAGGGAGCCCGGCTTGGAGTCAGGAAGAACTGATGTTCACATCTGGCCCCCTATACAGACTAGTTGTATTATTCCGGGAAAGTCACTCAATCTGTTTGCCTCAGTTTCCTCAACTAAAAAAATGGGGATAATAATATCATCTACCTTCCAGGGTTGTTGTGAAGACCAAAGAAGTTAGTAATTGTAAAGCACTTAGTAGTGCCTCGAGCATCATCATCATCACCATCATCATCATCATCACCATCATCATCATCATAACATTTACATAATCATTACTATATAAGTGCTTGTAATTATTATTATTATTAAATTCTGGTTTTCAGTTTTCTGGTTCAGTTTTCAGTTTTCTGGTTCAGTTTTCAGTTTGACATACATCTTCTATTTAGTTAAATAAGTTTTTTTTTGTTTTGGTTTGGTTTTTTTTTTTTTTTTGCTTTTTTTGTTTAGGAAAGTTTGGTTGTTTTTTTTTTCTTTTTAATTGGTAGGCTATTGTGTTCTTAGTCCTATATGAGACACTTAAGGGAATACACACACACATGCATACAAACACAAATGCTCACACATATCCTGCCCTCTGGCATCCTACAACACAGCTGAGTATCAAAGTCCTTCTTCATACACAAAACAGTCAAGCACAAATACGGTGCAGTTGTTCAGAACACAGGGAGATGGATGTGGGCTGATGATCCCCAAACCTACCTTACCTGCCCCGATATTCCTGCTGACCTCAGATCGCACATCTCCAACAGCTTTTCAGACATGTCAAACTGGATGTCCAGGAGACATCATATATGTACTCGACATATCCAAAATGGAGCTCATTATCTTTCCCCCAATCTCTCCATATTTTCTACCTTTCGTATTTCTATAGGGAGAAGCACCTCCTCCCAGTACCTTGGGCTCACATCTTAGGAGTCATCCTTTATTCCTCATTATTTCTCACCCTCATATCGAATCTACGGCCAAGGCCAGTCAATTTCACCTTTGCAAACTCTCTCACAAAAACCTCCGTTCTATCCCCTGGCAGTGCCACCATTCTGGTGGCTCTTGTGACCTTATATCTAGATTATTGTAATAGCCTGCTGATGGGTCTCTCTGTCTCAAGTCTCTTTCCGCTCCAATCCATTTTTCTGTTCAGCCGCTAAAGTAATTTTCCTGATCATGCCACCACCACCCCCACCCCCACTCGATAAACTGCAGTGCCTTCCTATACTCCCTGGGAACAAATGCAAAATGTTCAGTTTGGTATTCAAAGCTCCTTATAACCTAGCCCCTCCTACCTTTCCAGTCTTTGTACACTTTACTCCCCAACACATACTCTTTGATCCAGTGACATTGGCTTCCTGGCCATTCCATGAACAAGACACTCTATTTCTCAGCTCCAGGAATCTTCTCTGGCTGTCTCCCATGCTTGGAACACTCTCCCTCCTCTGCTCTACCTATTAATCTCTCTAGAGAGACCTCCCGACTTCATTTAAGAACCAGCTAAAATCCCATATTTTACTGAAAATTTCCCCCCATCCCTCTTACTTATAGTGCTGTCTCTCTGTTAATTATATCCTGTTTATTTTGTATATAGCTTGTTTGTATATATTTGTTTCCATGTTGTCTCCCTCATTAGATTGTAAGCCCCTTGAAGTCAGAGACTGTCTTTTGCTTCTTTTTATATAACCAGTGCTTAGCACAATGCCTGGCATGTAGTAGGTACTTAATAAATGTTTATTGATCAATCAATCAAAATCTATTATCTCTTAGCCCTAATATCTTCTTTGGACTCTTATCCTGTGGTTACAGTAATCTGTCAGATATTCCTACCTAGAGCAGCACCTTAACTCAGGATTTTCAAAATTAAAATCATCTTTGCAAGAAAAATTGACCCTATTCCATACTTTCCCATCTCTAATGACAGTACCACCAAAGGAAATTTATTTTGTTCCAGAATGTCCTTTTCTCCTTTCTCTGGTTGGTTATATATGCACGACATTCACAAAAATTCGAGTGAAAACTTTTCTAACCAAACAAAAGTCTCCACAAGAAATATCCCTGCTATAGGAAATGACACAAATTCTGAGTTGGCATTAACTAATATGAGGGTGAGAGTAAAATTCACTATAACATAATCTATGGGGACAGGAAGAGAAGAATCAGAGAGAAAAGAATTGTTTAGCAAACCCTTATTATAAATAAAGCTATAGGAGAATGTCTACACTTCTTTAAATAATAAATGGTTTTCTACTAGTGCCATAGATTTAGAGGCAGAAGAGATGGAGCTGAATACTCTCATTTTACAAGTAAAGAAAATTAGACCCAAAAAGTTAGTTTAGTAGCACAATTGTATATAAAATTAATTTGCTAAATATAAAGCACTTGTGTTTTCATTCAAGCAAGCCCTCTAAGAATCTTTACTAAATAACAGTTTTAGCCTCATTCAAGTAACTCTATGTGTTTCCAAGTAATAAAACTAATTTTCCTTTAAATTTGTCTATAATTCATATTTTTCACTAATTCAGACAGACCAACATCTCCCTTATTTACCCTGAACTGGTAAAGTTTTATTATATAACTCCAAAACGCACATCTGTAAAGGAATTCCTCCAAACTCTAATTTACTAATCTTTCGTAAATAAAAATGTTCCTGAAGGTGATTTCATTTAAAAAATTAACTTTTCATTGAAATAACACTTTAAGGTGAAGCAATATAAATTACAAGCGTGCATACTGACCCAAACAACTTTGACCTCTCACCTCTCATTTCCTGATGCAATATCAGCTGCAAGATGTGTCCAGGCCTTCCTAGGGTATGCACTATGAAGCTGTACCTTCCCATAAACCCCTGGAGCAAGTAGAAGACACACACAGGAAATTAATAAGCATAGCAAGAGAAGATCACTAAAGAGGTTAGAATGCAAAAAAGGATAATAGTTAAAAAAAAAACAACTAAATGACACATGCTGAAAAATTAACATTTAATCTGATAAGACTAATGTGGATACTCTAAATATCCTTATATTGTTCCAAGTGTATCTAAGTGGCAATGATATTGATTAGCTATGGGCCATGTAAAGAAAATGAAATGTTATATAATATAAATATGATGCAAAGTTTAGAAATAAATCTATACTCAGTCAATAAAATTTTTTTACACACCTGCTATGTGCCAGGCACTGTGCTAAGCACTGGGGTTATGAAAGGAGGCAAAAGGCAGTCCCCCTCAAGGAGCTTACAATCTAATGGGAGAGACAACATGCAAACAAATATATACAAAGCAAACTATGTACATGATAAATAGAAAATAATTAACAGAGGGAAGGCACTAGAATTAAGAGGGTCAATTTTTCTTGAAAAAATGATCTTAATATTGAAAATCCTGAGTGGAGGTGCTGGTATGTAAGACTTCCAGTAAAAGATAGGATTTCAGTTGAGACTTAAAGGAAGTCAGGAGTTCAGTAGAATCTGTAGAGAAAGACATCATATTTAAAGAATTGTCTACTAGAATACGTCTGAAATCACTGCCCCTAATATATAAATTTGTTGTTTTGGTATTTTATGTTATTTAGTGTGCAAGGAGTGGGGGCAGGGCCAGGGTGGAATGCATTTTGTTTCCTAGAGGAAAGGGATTTAGTGCCACTGGTTTTGTTTCCAGTAATTTACATCAATCTTTTGGCCTGTTAATGATTCTCATCAGACAAAAGGTTTAAAGTCTTGACAGAGATTTGCTTGATGCAGTCCAGCTATATTCTCTTTCTGTACACACATAAAGTACCAAGCTCCATTTTAAACATAATTCCCAATTTTCCAGAACCCACAATTCTCATCAATGACTTTCCCAAGAAAAAGAAGGCCAAAAAACTTATACAAATAAGGAGAAAATATCTGGCATGATACAAGCACTTAATCCACTAATTGGCAAGTATAGCAAAACCTCAGTGAACTAGAACCCAAATGAATGGAACTCTAAATGGTAGAAATTTTTCTTCACTGTGATTTATGAGAGAATGCCAATTTTAAAAGTTGTTATTAGTACGGTTTTTGGGAGGATAAGGAAAGAAGAGGAAAGAAAGAAAGAAAGAAGAAACAAAGAAAAGAAAGAGAGAGAAAGAAAGAAGGAAAGAAAGAAAGAAAAAAGAAAAAGAAAGAAAGAAGAAAAGAGAAAGAAAGAAAGAAAAGAAGAAACAAAGGAAAGAAAGAAAGAAGGAAGGAAAGAGGAAACAAAGAAAAGACAGAAGAAAAAGAAACAAATGAAAGGAGGAAGGAGGAGAGAGAGAAAGAAAGAAAAAGGAGAGAGAGACAGGGAGGGGAGGGAGGAAGGAAGGAGAAGGAAGGAGGAAGGAAGGAACAGAGGGAGTGAGGGAGGGATGGAGGACAGGGAAAAGGAAAAGAGGAAAGAAAGGAGGGAAAGGAGAAGAGAGGAAGAGAGGTTTAAAAAAGAAGAGAGAAAAGAAGATGGAGAAGAGGAGATGGGGAGGGAAAGGGAGGAGAAGGGGAGGAGAAAAGAGGGAGAGGGAGAGGAGAAGGGGAATATAGGGGAAAGGAGGGAAGAGGAAAGGGAGACGAGAGAAGAATGGAGGCAGAAGGGAGGAAAGGAAAGGAGAGGAGAGGGAGAGGAGAGTGGACGGATAGGGGAGGGGAAGGGAAGAGAGGAAGACGAAAAGAGGCGACTTCCACAATATAGCCTGGATTATTACAGATTTTTTTTCAATGTCATATACTTTCTACAACATCAATGGGCTTTTACATAATGAGAATTGGCCTTCATGATTCAAGAAAGTGGACTAATGTATTTTTGGAAGATTTAAAGCAACAACAGAAAAGCTTTTGCTTTTTACAAGCAAAATCGAAAAAAAGTTTGCTGTTTAATCTTGAATTAGTCCATTTTGATTAATCAATTAATGCACTATTTCTTTGAACATTCTTATTAATGAAGATTAAGAGAAGCTAAATCTGTCATTTATGTTGCAATTTTACTTGCTTCATGGTAGATAATTATGGACCCAGTACGAGAGGAGGAAAAAGCCCTACTATTTCTTTATTCATTTCATCCTAGTCCCACAAAGACTAGAGAGAAACTCAATTGTGAGATCCTTAAGGGTATATCTTATCACCACCTTGCTGTCTCTATAATACCTGGCACTGTTCTTCAGACATATTAGATGCTCAGTAAGTATTTGTTGAAAATTAGAAGGCTGATGATGACACTAAATAAACTTCACCAACTCAATAAATATCATTGTTTCTCATGATTTTAATGAGGAACTAACCCCCAAAGAGGGTATTTCTGAGGCTTAACTGAGAATCTAGAATATACCGGATACTGCCCAAAACCTGTATTCAGAAAATGGCCCTTGACTGGAGATAACGGAGGCTGGACATAGGAGAACTCCCTCCAGATCCTCTATTTAAGGAGGATGCCCAGGCAGACACCTCATCACTTCCCACCTGGCTATAGGACTTCATCATTCCCCCACCCATGGTACCTGCTCTCCCTTCCCTTCCCCCACCCCTCAGCTTCTTTTTATGCATTTTCTTCTCCATTAGATTTTTAGAACCTCTAGGACAAGGAATGTCTTTTGCCTTTTTAAAATTTTTAACCATCATGCTTAGCACAGTGCCCATCATGTAACAGGCACTTAATAAATGTTTATTGACTAAATGAATGAATGAATATCTAAGGCAGATTCTTTAAAAGTATTTAATTTAGAGGATTTCTAAGACAAAAGCCAAGAATAATACACTTGTATTGGTTGCAATTCTGATTAAACATAAATCTGCGTGAAATCAAAAAAACATCAGAGCTGGCCAAAGGGAGAGACAGACAGACAGAGATAGAGAGACAGAAAGAAACAGAGAGATGATAAAGAAATAGATGATAGAAAGATAGATAGAGATGATATAGAAAGCGATGACAGACCGTTGGATTTTTTGTTGTCCATCTTTCATTTTGGAAGAAAAACAATGACATCATGAGTATGAGTATATAGCTATGGATGATATAGAAATAGAAAGAGAAATTGATTGATAGATCATGCGGCATCATCAGTTGTGCATTGACAGAAAACAATTTATCACATTTTTTAGAACCAACGGACAGAGATGATCTAATGCTTAATGGTGTTAAGAGTCCTTGGAGGGACCCTGAGAAATAAGAAAGCAACTCTCTGACCATCTTCATTATCCAATATAGAATCACCCAAACTAAGGAAGTGGCAGACCTTAGGACAACCGGGGGCAGCGGGGTGTGGAGCTCATTATTCCTGCTGTTATCTAAAATTGAGTTATTTGTAGGACACAATATATGTGACTGAGAAGCCATTTTAGGTTGTGTTTTTTTTTTCCATCGCACCCTTTTTAGTTGGATCTTTCAGTGTAATAACATCAGCAAATGTAGAGACAGCTGCCCAGCCTGTTTTACTGTGGTATGATCAACTAGAAAGATCTCACAACTAATAAAAATCCACCCAAAATTAGCTACTAATCACACATAAAACCAAATTCACAGTTAGTCTCCTTCCTACTTCCCACACACATGTAAGTGCAGAATGTTTTGAATTGATATAATTTTAATCCAAATGGATGACTGCATAGCAACTACCTCTACCAATGAAGATTAGTGACAGATTAATAATCATAAAGACTTGTCTGGGACCCTGAGAGTTTTAGTGACTTGTCCAGGGTCACACAACCAGTATGTATCAGAGGCAGTGAACATAGGGCATTCTTATTTCAAAGCCAGCACTGCATTTGAGTATGCCAGGTACCTTTTGACATTTTATTTACTTAATTTAAAAAGATATAAATGCATATTCCTACCAATAGTTCCTGGAGCAATGTTAATCCCATCCAAACGGTCACAGTAGACTCCCTCAGAGGCTTGAAGCTGGATCAGAAGTGTTTGGCCTTTCTGTAAGGGCTCAGAAAAAGTCCCTGTTTAAAAAGAAAAGTTCTCCAGTAACTTCATTTGAAGATTAAGAATTATGTTAGACTTTCAAGAAGGCAAAGGCAAGTGAATATATTAGACCATGTAGAGGAGTTACTGATAACATGCTTTTAAATTATAAACACATATATAATATATATCATATATACATATATGTGTAAAAACTTATTCAGACACCTATAACCACACAATAAATGAGCTAATTATAAATATTTGGATTTGGTCATTCAAGCAAGCTTTGTAAGAATATTTAATAACTAACATTTTAACCAAGTTCTTATGTGATTATGTGTGTGTATATATACACATATGTATAAACACACGCATATACACACATACACATGTATAAATATATAATGTACAAATATGCTATTTTAATTAAGATTATTTACAATACTTAATGTGTGTTACATACATGCATATACATAATATATGTGTGTGTATGTATATATGCCAATAAACTTTTAAGTAGGAGAAGAACCTATATGGACAACAACTAACTGGTTCTACATCTTTGTCCTCAACTTTTAAAAGTGCTTTTGCTTCTGCAGACCAACATTTCCCAATTTACTGGATTTGAGTGAAGTTTCTACTTGTTATAGCTTTAATATATTCCCTTTCTCTATATAAACAGAAACTATAATGTGGGGAAGACAGACATGGTTTTCCAAAAGGTCTCACATAAATATAGCCTTGAAGTTAAAGCTATTTTACAAATGCCAAACTTCATACTTCAGATACAAATTTAATATATACAGGTGCAAAGTACAATTTTTTGTATTATGCGGATGATATTTTTATACTGCTGAAATACTTCCAATGGCTCTACCAAGTAGTCAAATACCATATCCTTTAAGGAATGTGTTATTTTCTAAGCCTAACACTGATTCATTCATTCAACAAGGGTTTTTTAAGCACCTACTATGTGCTAAGCATTGTACTAAGCATTGGAAATACAAGCATAAAAACAATATAACACAGCATAAATACAATCCATTAATATTGACACAACAAATCCCTGGTAGAAATTGACAACAGTCATCCTCCATTTTACAGGTAGGAATAGAGAAGTTTTACCAGATTTATCTGACGAATTCACATCCTTGCCAAGATGGGCAGCAAGAATAAGTCCGAGGAGGATTATTTCCCTCTGGAGATATTTCCCTATCCTTTTGTACCTGGTGGTATAGACATGGTTTCCCTGAAATAATGTACCCCGTAAGGAAGTAAAGGAGGGTAAGAAGGCAGTGCAGCAAGGGGAGAAGGAGAAATAAAGACAGCATACACAATGGACAAATGTACAGAAAAGTCCAGTGAGAAATCTAACTTTCTAGATTTATCACTAATAAGAAAAGAAAGAAAAATCTTAGAATAAATATAGATTTATTGCACCATCTTTACATGTCATGTCATCTAAGTTGCAATTTAAATATTCTAGCACAAAGTCTTATATTTCTTAATGGAAACAACAGAATAATAAAGGCATAATGCATCCTAGGGATTTTCTTTTTATTCTTTTCTTCTTTTGTTTTTCTTTAAATTGATGTCTTGCTTTTAGATTGCCTAAATTTCCACTAGATCTCTGCTTCTTGCAGAGAGTCACCTCTTACAACAGAAGGTTGTAAATTAGCCCTCTTACAACAGGGCTAGGCCCATGGAAATCTTGAGAGTTCTCTAATCTATATGAGTAGTCATTTTGATGGGTCTAACAATTGAGTGGAAAGAAATGACAATTACAAAATTATTACAACTAACTGCTACTAAGTTAACTAATAAACCCTCCAGGTGTTATCTGTAGATACTTCCATCTCAATGCATGGTTTTAGAGTGCATCCATGCCTTTATAGGTCATCCCTCAAAGGCATGGCTTGGTCAAGTAGGTCAGTATATTGATCCACATGTTGCAGGTATGGGGGAGAGACAGACAGAGACAGAGATGTTAAGTGAATCTGCCTAGGGTCACACAGCAAGTGAATAGGAGATCAAGGATTGGAACTCACAGCCTATGAATTTCCAGTGTGTGGCTTAACCCACTAAGCCAAGCTGCCCCTCTGTGTCGGTAATAGTGTTTATGCTATCAGCAGAACCACTAATGTGTTCTTTCAGCCAATATGAAGATGTTGCTAGAGCAGAAAGAAGGGGAACAGAGAGGAGGGGGGATGTTAAAGCAAATGCGTGTGGTGTAGCCCTTATCTTGTGGTGATAAGTCTGTACAGTAAGCTGTATTCCAACTGTGATTTCATTTATTTCACGGAGGGTAGTTTACAGTCTTGGAAAAAAATGGCCTAGCATTAAACAGATACCAGGGAGGAAAAAGTAGGACAGTTTTTGCCCTAGAGAAATGTATGCAGAGTCCAGCAAAAAAAGAGTTCAGCGTTCCTCTAAAATTAGAGATTAAATCAATTATGCAACACAAAACTGCAGCAGATGTGGATTTTTTTTACGTCTGTGCAAAATTAGCCAGCTTGCCATGATCTTCCAGTATCTGAAATGACCAGAGTTTTTATTTTGTTGGTCTCCTTGGTCCAAGAGGTAGAAAGATGGTAGGAATGGAAAGTAGAAGGAAGGGAATTGGTGGCATAGATGAGAAATCCTAACAAAGTGTCCTTCCAACTTTAAAATAAAGTGATTTTTTTTGCATATTTAAAAGGGGCTGAAAATCAGGCTCTAAAGACCAGGGTTATCCCTTTATTCTCAGATTGAGCAAAAACAACAGCAAAAGCAGGAGAAGATATTCTTCTCCCCAGCATGTTCTACAGTCATAACCTAGAGCAATCACCTAGGAAGCAGAAGGTTCTTTTATACAGGATCATTTGGACAGTCCTTGTTTTTTTTTTTCCTCTACTCAAATCCCCCACAACAAGCCTTTGAGAATAAATATAGATTTATATGCCTACATTGTACCTTCTTTACAAGAAAAAAGTGTACCTTGCAAATATTCTCTAAGTTGCAATTTATGCTGTTGAAATTTAAATGTCCAAGTACAGTGGGTAGTGAACAGAATCTTTTGTCTCATAGTGTGAATAACAGAATAATAAAGGTAGAAAGGATCTTAGAAATGATCTCTTTGGGGGGGGGCGGAGCCAAGATGGCCGCATGAAGGCAGCCTCTTACCGGAGCTCTCTCACAAGGTCTGTCAGATTCCCAAAAAAAAGAGAATTTGAGCAGATTTGAGAGAGTCAGAAACCGCGAGCAGTCTGCGTGGGGCAAATTTCCGAGCCGGGAGAGTTTGAAAGGCCGGAGGAACGAACCTGCAGGCTCGGAGAGTGCCCGGTGCGGAGCTGCTCCAGACCAAGGCGGAAGCAGCTGGCCGGGAAATCCACGTGGGAGACGGGCTGGGAGAAAGCTGGGCGCCCGAAACCAGCAGAGATCCCCAGGCCTCCCAACACAGGACGGCAGTCTCTGGGAGCGACGAGAGGCAGCGCAACGCCACCAGCCGCGAAAACACCCACTCCTGACGCCTGCAAAACCCAGGAACGCGGCTTCTTGAACTTCCGGAAGACTCAATGACCAGGTAACCGGCTCTAACCCCTCCCCCCCTCACCCAGAGAATTCCTCGGGAAAAAAAAAAGAGAACTGAAACAGAGGAGAGAGTAGCGGGGCTTCACAGGACAAATACTAGAAGCTCATTAGTCCCAGAGGGGAAGAGTCGGCAGGGGGCCAAGCCAGGAGCCCAGACGTAACCTTGCTCCCCCAGGGGAAGCGCCAGTCATCAGCTCAAACAACAAACAGCTGAGACCATTGCTGAAAAGCAAGTGCTGGAGAGCACCCACAGGGAGTGAGACGCCAGGGAGCCAGACCCCTCCCCCACACCTCAGGAAACTGAAGGTTATAATTCTAGACTCACAACCCCCAGAATAAGAAAGCTGGGACAGAAAGCCCTGAGATCCACAGATAGAAATTTGTTGTAAAGCCAGCAAAAGGCAAACCAACATGAAGAAGAACACAAAAAAACCGAGGACAATAGATTCTTTTTATGGAGACAGGCAGGATCAAAATATCGACATAGAAGAAGATAGCAATGACACGGTAGATACATCAGATACCTCAAAAGCTAATATGATCTGGTCTCCAGCCCAAAAAGCACTGCTGGAAGAGCTAAAAGAGGATTTTAAAAACCAAATTAGGGAGGTAAAAGAAAACATGGAAAAAATGGAAAAGTCCCTAAAGAATAAGATTGGCGAAATGGCTATGGAGATTCAGAATCTAGAGAGAGAAAAGGACACCCTGAGAGGTGAAATCAACCAATTGAAAATGGAGGCTCAAAAGCAAAATGTAAACACTAACTCATTTAAAATTAGACTTGAGCAAGTAGAAGCTAATGAATCTATGAGGCATCAAGAAGTAATAAAACAAAACGTAAAGAATGAAAAAATAGAAAAAAATGTGAAATATCTGATTGGCAAAACTACTGACCTGGAAAATAGATCCAGGAGAGACAATTTGAGAGTTATTGGTCTACCGGAAATCCACGATGAAAAAAGGAGCCTTGACAGTATCTTCGAAGAAATTATCAAAGACAACTGCCCAGAGGTCCTAGAACCAGAGGGCAAAATAGTCATTGAAAGAATTCACCGATCACCCCCTGAAAGAGATCCCAAACTGAAAACACCAAGAAATATTATAGCCAAATTTCAGAGCTATAAACTCAAGGAGAAAATACTGCAAGCAGCCAAAAAGAAGCAATTCAAATATCGTGGAACTACAGTCAGGATCACGCAGGATCTCTCAGCTTCTACATTAAAAGACAGGAGAAATTGGAATATGATATTCCGAAGGGCAAAGGAGCTGGGACTACAACCAAGGATCAACTACCCAGCAAAACTAAGCATAATTTTCCAGGCAAGGCGATGGACATTCAATGAAATAGGGGAATTCCAGACCTTCCTGATTAAAAGGCCAGAACTCAATGGAAAATTTGATCTCCAAATACAAACCTCAAGAGAGACATAAAAAGGTAACCAGGGGGAAAAACCCCACAAACTTCATTAACCAATAAGGTTAGGTTGTTTACATCTTTATATGGGATTATATCATCTTATGTATGTTTTTTATGTATATATATATGTATATATATATATATACATATACATATATAAGTCATTCTTGTGAATGGTACAACTATTGTGACAAATGAAAGGGATATACATAGGTTGTGAATGCCTGTATAAATTAACTGATGTAAAGATATAAAATATAAATAAGAGATATAAAGGGAGGGCTATGAGGGAAGTGGTAAGGAGGTTGTAGAAAAGGGTAAATTACACCAAAGGAAGTGGCAAAAAAACATAGTAGAGGGAAAGAAGGGAGGGAGAAGAGCAGTATTTGAGCTTTACTGTCATCTGATCTAGTTCAAGAAGGGAATAACATACTCTGATAAGTTTAGAAATCTAACTTGTCCTACGGGAAGTGGGAGGGAAAGGGGGGAAAAAGGGAGGGGGGAGGGCAGAAGGAAGAGGAGAAGTAGCAAGTGGGTAACGGTAAGATAAGGGAGGGGAATAAAGAGGGAGGGTTAACTGAGGAAAGCGGCGGTCAAAAGCAAAACTTTGTTGGGGAGGAGAAGGGGAAAGGGAGAAATAAAAGCATAAACAGGGGGAATTAGGATGGAGAAAAAGACACAGATAGAAATCATAACCCTGAACGTGCAGGGGATGAACATTCTCACAAAACAGAAGCAGATAGCAGAATGGATTAAAAACCATAATCCTACAATATGCTGTTTACAAGAAACGCATCTGAAACAGGGGGATACACATAGGGTTAAGGTAAAAGGCTGGAGTAAAATATATTGTGCCTCAGCTAAAGTAAAAAAAGCAGGTGTAGCAATCCTAATCTCAGACAAAGCAAAAGTAAAGATAGATCTAATTAAAAGAGATAAGGAAGGACATTATATCCTGCTAAAAGGCACCATAAACAATGAAGCAATATCATTGCTTAACATATATGCACCAAGTGGTAAGGCATACAAATTCTTAGAGGAGAGGTTAAGGGAGTTACAGGAAGAAATAGACAGCAAAACTATAATATTGGGAGACCTCAACCTCCCCCTTTCCGAACTTGATAAATCTAACCTCAAAATAAATAAGAAAAAAGTTAAGGAGGTAAACAGAATTTTAGAAAAGGCACATATGATAGACCTCTGGAGAAAACTGAACGGGGATAAAAAGGAATATACTTTCTTCTCAAAAGTACATGGCACATACTCAAAAATTGACCATGTACTAGGGCATAAAAACCTCACAATCCAGTGCAGAAAAGCAGAAGTAGTCAATGCATCCTTTTCAGATCATGATGCAATAAGAATCATTTTTAATAAAGTACCATGGAAAAATAAGCTAAAAACTAATTGGAAACTAAATAATTTAATTCTAAAGAGTGAGTGGGCCAAAGATCAAATCAGAGAAACAATTAATAATTTCATTCAAGAGAATGACAATAATGAAACAACATACCAAAACTTATGGGATGCAGCAAAAGCAGTTCTTAGGGGAAGTTTTATATCTCTAAATGCCTACATGAATAAAATAGCGAAAGAGGAGATCAATGATCTGGGCAGACAGCTGAAAAAGCTAGAAAAAGAGCAAATTGAAAACCCCCAATTAAACACCGAATTAGAAATACTGAAAATCAAAGGAGAGATTAATAAAATTGAAACCAAGAAAACTATTGAATTAATAAATAAAACAAAGAGCTGGTTTTATGAAAAAACCAATAAAATTGACAAACCTTTGGCCAATTTGATTAAAAAAAAGAAAGAAGAAAATCAAATTACCAGTATAAAAAATGAAAAGGGTGAGGTCACCTCTAATGAAGAGGAAATCAAAACAATAATTAGGAATTATTTTGCCCAACTGTATGCCCATAAATTTGACAACCTTAGAGATATGGATGAATATCTACAAAAACATAAACTGCCCAGACTAACAGAGAAGGAAGTGAAATTTCTTAATGACCCCATATCAGAAAAAGAAATTGAGCAGGCCATCAACGAACTCCCTAGGAAAAAATCTCCAGGGCCAGATGGTTTTACATGTGAATTCTATCAAACATTTAAAGAACAACTAATTCCAATACTTTGTAGACTATTTGGGAAAATAGGTGAAGAAGGAGTCCTACCAAATTCTTTTTATGACACAAATATGGTACTAATACCCAAACCAGGTAGAGTTAAAACAGAGAAAGAAAATTATAGACCAATTTCTCTAATGAATATTGATGCAAAAATTTTAAATAAAATATTAGCAAAAAGATTGCAGCAACTCATTACGAGAATAATACACCATGACCAGGTAGGATTTATTCCAGGAATGCAAGGCTGGTTCAATATTAGGAAAACTATTAGCATAATTGACCATATCAACAACAAAACTAGCAGAAACCATATGATCATCTCAATAGACGCAGAAAAAGCCTTTGACAAAGTACAACACCCATTCCTATTAAAAACACTAGAAAGCATAGGAATAAGGGGAACCTTCCTCAAAATTATAAATAGCATCTACCTAAAGCCATCAACAAGCATTATTTGTAATGGGGATAAACTAGATGCATTCCCAATAAGATCAGGGGTGAAACAAGGATGTCCATTATCACCCCTATTATTCAATTTGGTTCTAGAAACATTAGCTGTAGCAATAAGAGAAGAAAAAGAAATTGAAGGAATTAGAATAGGAAAAGAAGAAACTAAATTATCACTGTTTGCAGATGATATGATGATTTATCTAGAGAATCCTAGAGAATCAAGTAAAAAACTACTTGAAATAATAAACAACTTTAGCAAAGTTGCAGGATATAAAATAAACCCACATAAATCCTCAGCATTCCTATACATTACTGACAAAGCCCAACAGCAAGAGATAGAAAGAGAAATTCCATTCAAAGTTACTGAAGGCACTATAAAATATTTGGGAGTCTATTTGCCAAGGCAAACCCAGGGCCTATATGAACATAACTATGAAACACTTTTCACGCGAATAAAATCAGATCTAAATAAATGGAGAAATATCACTTGCTCATGGTTAGGCTGAGCTAATATAATAAAAATGACAATTCTACCTAAATTAATCTATCTATTCAGTGCCATACCAATCGAACTGCCAAAAATTTTTTTACCGAGCTGGACAAAATAATAACAAAATTCATTTGGAAAAACAAGAGGTCTAGAGTATCTAGCATATTAATGAAAAGACATGCTAGAGATGGTGGTTTAGCCACACCAGATATTAAACTGTACTACACAGCAGCAGTCATCAAAACTGCCTGGTACTGGTTAAGAAACAGGGGTGTGGATCAGTGGAATAGGATAGGTACACAAGTAGGTGAAATCAACAAGTTTAGCAATCTACTCTTTGATAAACCCAAAGAAGCCAGTTTCTGGGCTAATAATTCACTATTTCACAAAAACTGTTGGGAAAATTGGAAAATGGTAGGGAAAAAACTGGGCATAGACCAATATCTTACACCATATACCAAAATAAAGTCAAAATGGGTTCATGATTTAGGAGTAAAAGTTGATACTCTAAATAATTTGGGAAAGCAAGGAATAGTTTACTTATCAGATTTGTGGAAAAGTAAAGAATTCATGACCCAACAAGAGAGAGAGAGCATTACAAAATGCAAAATGGATAATTTTGATTATGTCAAATTGAAATGTTTTTGTACAAAAAAAGCCAATGCAACAAGAATTAGGAGGGAAGCAGAAAATTGGGAGAAAATCTTTGCAACTAGTATCTCTGATAAAGGCCTCATCTCTAAAATATACAGGGAGCTAAGCCAAATATATAGGAATACAAGCCATTCCCCAATTGAGAAATGGTCAAAGGATATGAACAGGCAGTTTTCAGAGGAAGAAATTAAAGCTATCTACAGGCATATGAAAAAATGCTCTGGATCGCTGCTGATTAGAGAAATGCAAATCAAAACAACTCTTAGATACCACATCTCTCCTGTCAGATTGGCTAAAATAACAAATCAGGAGAATGATAAATGCTGGAAAGGATGTGGGGAAATTGGAACATTGTTGCATTGCTGGTCGAGTTGTGAGCTGATCCAGCCATTTTGGAGGGCGGTGTGGAACTATGCCCAAAGGGCTATAGAAATGTTCATACCCTTTGACCCAGTAATACCACTTCTAGGGTTGTATGCCAAAGAAATCATGCAAGCGGGAAAAGGACCCATATGTACAAGAATATTTATAGCGGCTCTCTTTGTGGTAGCCAAGAATTGGAAAGCAAAGGGATGCCCATCAATTGGGGAATGGCTGAACAAGCTGTGGTATATGAAGGTGATGGAATACTATTGTGCCATAAGAAATGGGGATGATGCAGACTTCATAACAACCTGGAAAAACCTACACGACATAATGCTGAGTGAGCGGAGCAGAGCCAGGAGAACGTTGTGCACAGCCACAGATATGTGGATTCCGTGAGGACCAACCCTGACATACTGCGCTTCTTTCAGCAACCTAAAGGGGCAAGGACAATTCCAGGGGACTCACGATGGAGAATGCTATCTTCATTCAGAGAAAGAACTGCGAAGTTTGAATACAGACTGAGGCACACTACATGCTCGCCTTTTCTGCTTCTCTTTTGTTTTTGTTTTTGGGGTTTTTTTTTCTTGTTTGTTTTGTTTTTTTTTTTTTTTTTGGTTCTGTTTCTTCTTTCTCATGATTCATTCCATTGGTCAAAATTCTTCTCCACGACTTGACTAGAGCATAAATTAATTCAATGCGAAGTTATACATGACAGTTATATGAGACTTCATGCCGTCTTGGGGAGGGAGGGGGGAGGGAGGGGAGAAAAACTGGAACTCAAAACTATGTAGAACCGTGTGTGGTAAACTAAAAATAAATAAAACACCTTTAAAAAAAAAAGAAAAAAGAAATGATCTCTTTGATATTTTTTAAATTGATGTCTTTTGATTTTCTCTTGTATACATTTCCAAATAGATTTCTGTTCCTCCCAGAGAGCCATCTTGTACAACAGAAAGAAGAAAGATAAGCAAACTAAGTGATATATTAACCATGTCTGATATTATATATAGTGTTCCAAACCCATTGCACTTCATATCCTCTTTGGTTTGATGATTATAATTTCGCAGTGTCCAGTTTCAAGGGGTTTTTTTTGGAGTGAAGTTATTATTCAGTTATATTTGACTGTTCATGACCCCTTTTGAGGTTTTCTTCGAAAAGACGCTGGAGTGGTATGGCATTTCCTTCTCCAGCCCATTTTACAGATGAAGAAACTGAGGCAGACAGGGTTGAATGACTTGCCCAGGGTTACACAACTAGTAAGTGTCAAATTTGAGGCCAAATTTGAACTCAGGATGATGTCTTCCTGATTTTAGGCCAGATGCTTCTATCCTCTACACCACTTAGCTATCCCTTTTCGTTGTTTATTTTTGTTCTTCCCACTTACATTTTCATAGTCACTAGAGCACTGAAACTACTAACACAAACCAGCTAGCAAGAGCCAAATGAAGACTTCATGTGAGCATTTATAGCCTGGCAAATGTTACAAACCAGGGTTTGATTTACATTTTGCTAATTATCTAGACTTAAGAAAGTGATGGAAAGCCTGTTTTTGTTGTTGTCTTTCATTCTCAAAGAGGACCAAAATGACATCATTATGTCAGGGTCAAGGTATAGTATCACTGACTGTGGCTGATCAGATCAGGACAAGCTCAGAAGGCTTCATCGTGGGATGTGCACAAATATTCTGTGCGAACGTTTGGAGTGGAGATTTCTAGACTTAAGAAAGTGATGGAAAACATGTCAATAATGCAGACTAAACATAAAAGCATATATGCATTTTTTTAAAGCAAAGAGCTGGTTGTTAAACATTTGTTGGAACATGTATGATTATGATTATTGTTAATGCCACATTCCTGGATCTATTGACTTCACTTTTTATCAGTCTATAAAAGTCTTTCCATGCTTCTGTGAAATCATCATATTCATCCTTTCTTGCAGCAGAGTAATATTCCCTTATGTTCATGTGTTAGAATTTAGTTGGCCCTTTTCCAATTGACCTAATCATTCCCATTTTACAGATGGAGAAACTAAGATCTATAGAGATAATATTATTTGCCCAAAGATCCATTGCAATTGGTAACAGAATGGGGACTGAAATCTAGAGTCAAGTGTTTTATCTCCTCCTCTAGTGTTCAGATAGAGCTGCAAGAGATGAATTTCAAAAACATCTTGACCAGCAGTAACGCTATTGAAATAATTGGATAGCCTATAAAGTTAAAGGTATGAAATATTCTTTGATCCACATGTGTGACTGTTATCACTGCTTTGCCAATGATCCAAGAAGTATCTTGGAAACAGGAAGCTGGCCTTCAGGGAGAAGGATGCCCAAATGTCAGTCTAGGGAAAGAGATGAAAAAGTCAAACTTTAACCAAAAAGTCAGAACCTAAAATAACAACTCACTAATAAATATTCTTAAGAAAATACACCAGGATAGAAAGGAATGAGTCAAAGGAGAACAAGACTTTTCAAGTTATAGTCCCTAAGATCTCAAGGAAGATTAGAAAAAGGATGTCTGTCAAGTCAGTGTATGGCTGACTACACAGAGAAACAATCTTTGGAGACTACAGTAAGAAGGGTCCTCATTCAGAGAGCCAAGGACAGTGTAAAATCTTTCAGGGTCCATAATCGTTGGGGCCTCATGGATGGTGTGTTCTCAATGAAACCATTTAGGTAATTTGTGAACATCTTTTTCTTTTTTCTAGATGAATGTTAGTCAGTATTTTAATATTTTCCTACAATTTTTTAACCAGGAATCAAACTCAGTCTCTCTGACCAATAGTTTATAGATTTCTAAATTCTTTGAAACTTAAGGCATTTACCCTTCTCCAATCCTATGTATTTCTTCTGCTACTATGATTTTTCTTTGAAAAAATTAAACTTAAACATAAAAAAATAGTTCCATATACAGAGCAGAAGACAAAAAAGGTATTCTCCTTGGAAGCATGAATCTTACTTTTAAGTATGTAATAAGTTTTACTTTCAATACTTTCCTGCTTGACTGTGCTTCCTTCTGGATTTGCTACACTCAAAGAGATGACTCAGCAAACTACACATTTCTCTTGACCTTCTCTGACTGTACTAGGGCGATGAGAGTTTGTTTGCCCATGTTGAAACTAGCTTTGCTGATAAGTCTTCTGTGGGCTGGCATTTTAGGCATCAGCCAGAGTGATCAAGGCTCATCTTGGAATATTCCAGGGTTCCAAAGTCCCTAGCAATGTGTCCTGAGATGCCATAGAGGGCCTAAAGATATAGCACTCTGAACTGTGGTAGGCCTAACTAACTCAGGGAGAAAGAGTTCAGTGTGTGAAGCCAGATGACTCAGAAAAACCAGGGCTGATCAACCCACCTAAAAGTGTAGTAGAAGAAGGAGCCAGACCCTGCAACAGAGTTTCATTTGGGGTGGAAGAGGTCATTTACTGTAGTTGTTCACTATTTCCTCACTATTATTTGGCCCAGGTTTTTGTTGCAGTAAGTTATGAGGGAACTGGACATCTTGTCTCTGCTAAGGGAGTCATCTTGGTTAGAAGTCCTCACCATGACCTTTCAAAGATCATCGAGAATGGCTCTAGAATCACATCTACCAGTGCTTTCAAGAACTTGGTATGTGCCATGTGACAAGAAAAGTTAATAAGCCTATACCTTACCATGCTGAATTTGCTTTGACTAGAAATCTGAGAGCTTGGACTATCATTAAATTCAGAAAAGACTGATCCAACTTATTCTCAAGAAAGATCTCAAAAGAGGACTGTGTTTAATCATTATATTGATTGGAGATTGGGGGAATTAGTAGAAACATCCAGGTCTACCTTACCTCAATATTTAAACTAAAAAACAAAGTTACTTTTAAGGACTTTATATTTTTAATTTCTCACTTTGTTTTATATTTTAATCCCTTGCTATTTTACTGTCATGATAAATAGTAAGAAACTGTTAGCCACAGTGTTGCAGAAAGCATGTGGTACCAAAGAAGACCCAGGATTGATGATGAGTGAGTTTGGCACAACAGGGGAAATAAAAGGAAGGAGGTCCCAGTGAGGGAGGGAAGCACTGAGTCTGAAATCCAAAGAGTGCAGTAGGATGATGACATCCAGGAGGTAAAGATGCTGATTTGGGTCTGATTAGGTAGAGTAAGAGAACTGAGATATCAGGGGTTTGATAGTTCTTATGAATGTTAAGATAATAAGGATACCTAGAGAGATGGTAGGGGGAGAAGGGAGAGGAAGAAAGTGATCTAGATGCTACAGTAATCCAGAAAAAATTGAAATGATGTCTGGACAGGTGGTAGGAAATAGTAATAACTGAGAGAATGTAAAGTATGGACTTTTGATGATAACAAGAAGAAAGAAGTCCTTTTCACTAATTAAATATCCTGACATGAGGTCCAGAATTAACCTGCCTTATAAGTAAATCTTAAGTCTATAACATATGGCATTAAAGTAGGATTTCAGCACAAACAGGTTCTAGTTTTTCAGGGTGCTGGCCTATTATCCCTAAAACGCGTGATTTGCCGTCTTCCTTGTATAAGTTAATTTGAATCAGAAGGCAGGGGCTAAATATAGAGCCACTTTATACACAGTTTAGAATGTCATTAGTATTCAATTAAAGGTAAACGACAATAGTGTCCAAAGAAGGTATCAGATCCTTCTTCTACCTAATGAGTATTCATTTCTCAGGTCCTATTCATTGAACTCAAAATAATAAATTAACACGTTAGCTATTCTGTTCTATTGATGCTTAGATTACCATAATGCATTAATTCAATTCAATTAAACAAATTTATTGAGCACCTACCACGTGCAGAGCTAGGTAGGCACTGTGATACTTTCAAGATATACTGGGGAAACCATAGCCCAAAGGCCAGATTCAGCCACTTGCTTAAATTCATCTGTCCTGAGCAGTAGAGTATGAGGTGGTAATACTGTGGCAGCTGAGCTGGAACTCGGAATGTTATTCTCCTACTGATGTATGGCTGGGGTGACTCTCTTAAGAACAAAGCCTGGGAAGTTTTGATAAGAGTGGCTCAAAAACTGTGAACAGAATTTAACCTATTTTTTTTTTCACTGAAAGGATTTTTCACACTATGTTTGGTTCCCATGTTTGGATGCTACTAAGACCCAAGTCTCTCAACAAATTCCTTTCTGGATGTTTCAGCATTTTATGGAGGCAACTTTGGGTCATCAGTGTCTACGCAAACGGAGAATAAACTCTTTCAAGTTCTACCAAGTTGCAAAGGTTGTAAGTCTGGATCCAGAGATGGCCTGCATGTCTTTTGTCTGAGGACTAGCCTTACTAAGTGGAAAGAGGCTTATCTCCAAAGGTTTTCCATCAGAACAATTAATGAAGGCTGAATAATAAGACCTATAGGAGTTGTAATCTGTGTAAATGAAGACAACCTCTGCAAATAAAGAAATTATGACTCTTTCAAGTGAGAAAAAGAAATTTAACGTGATATAAGGAAACAATTCTTTTTCTTTGTGGTTTTTCCTGTGGTTGTTTTGACTTCATTTTCTTCTTCTGAGTTTGTGTGTCATTTCCCTGTTACCACAGTAGATTTTTATGATCAAATTCTTTTGTTGTTTTTGTTTGTTCATTTTAACATCCTAGTATTTTTATTTTGAATTTTTTGTTAGAGTTGAGCTGTGTACCTGCTATGGCAGAAGGGAGGGAGGGAGACTGTCTCAAGCTTCAGAGTTTTTTTTCACACTACTGTTTTCAAAGCTATTTCTCAGGGTTACAAAGCTTTTAGTGCTTCCAAGCAGCGGTCTGAGAAGAGGTGTGCTTACTGCTGTCTTCACCAGCATTCTGGTCCTTACCCAGGAAGGGTAATCAACACTGCTCCTCAGGGTCCTCTCTCCCTTGAGACCAGAAACAATACTGTTCCTCAGGGTCCTGATGCCTTGGAACTGTGAGTGATACTGCCTCTCAAGAACCTTACTCTCTTGGGACCAAAAACTATGTCATTCATCTGGGCTCTCATTCCCTCTTGACTGAAAGTACTCTTCTCCATTCTTGAACCAGAAGAGGATGTAGACAATGGTGTTGTCAAATAGCATCTAGTCTTCCATACAGTGCTTCCACAAAGGTCCCCTGTAATCTTTTTCTGACCAGTTGCCAGGTCCCTTTACAGTCTCTGGCTTGAGATTTCTCAAAGATGCTGCAGCTGCTCCTGTTGCAACCACATAGGCCAACTGCTGGTATTTCATCCAAGTGAGCTCCAGGCCAGCCTCTACCCATGTCACAGATCTCTCTTCTCAATCTCCAGTTGTCTTGAGTTGGAAAAAATACCTCACCCTGATCTTTTGTTGACTCCATCACTTTAGAATTCAATTTGAGGCAGTATTTTAAAGTTGTTTGGAAGGGAATGTTAGGAGAGCTCAGCTGAGTGCTTTCTCTACTCTGCTCTGGACCTGAAAAGTGTCTCTTTTCTTTTTTTATGAGGGATGGCTCTCTGGGAGAGTGGTGGGAAAAAGATATGTTGGGAAATGATGGCAATGTAAAGATAAAAGACATCAATAAAAATTTAGAACCAATTTATAGTATTTTTTTGCAAACATAAGAATACCTCAAGAAATACAAGAGAATGTAAGGTAAGTCCACGAAATGGAAACTCAGATGGATTTACTAGACTTTGGAAGGGGTAGGATCATATCTTTAAGCAGCTACCAAACCAGTTGAGACCAAGTTGAGAGTAACCACAAGATAAACTTAGTCATTGATGCCCAAGCAAAGTAAGATCATTAATAGGACAAAGCAAAAGATTTTCTTTGGCGTTTAGACTGATCATATGCAAAACTATGCCACTGTATGCAATAATATTAAAAGGAAGGTAAACAAGAACAAAATTGGCCTGAGCAGACAGATGAGTGACATTTGAGGAGAAGCAAGGCAGAAGGATGCCTACAAGCATCATAGAAATGAGAAGACAGAGAGAGATGTACTTTTCTAAATATGAAGGGTTGTAATGCTGGGAAAAGCTGGGAATAGGAGTTATGTTTTGGACTACAATTCTACTGCTAGCCAAAACGATGTGAACATATTCAAGTGACGTATTATAGTGAAGGAAACAGGGCATGAAATAGTACCCTGTATAATAATCCTTTGGGAAAAAAAGAAAGAAGTATCACTACTAAAGGAGAACAGTGGTCAGAGAATTAGAAAAAGAACGAAGAAAGGAGGTCATCATCATCACACAGTGATTATGAGTGTGATAGAGATAGTGTAGATAGAGAGCGATTATGTTATTATGCAAACCCCTTCCTTAAACTTTTCACAGCCTTTCCTGGTTCTCCTGTGGGCCCCAATCACATTCTACCTTGCATCACTATACTATACTAATCTAGAAGTTCTTTAATAACACAAGCTATGACACTGTTCATCTTTGTGTCATCAGTGCATTAATAAGTACTATACTTACTCATGCACTTAATAAATGTTTCTTTAATTGAGCTGGATTGAATGAGAATGAGAAAAATAATCCATTGGATTTGCCAAATAGGAGGTCATTAGTGACCTCCAAAGAAACAATTTCAGCAGAAATTGAGGGGGAGGGCAAGAAGTCAAACTTCAAGGGATTGTGGAATACATAGTGAGGAAGTGGTGTTTGAAAAAGTATGCAAACTGCTTTTTTACTAAGTTGCATGATGAAAAGGAGAGAGGTAATAAGACAGCTGAATCAAATAGCTGGGTCAGAAGAACTTTTTGTTTCTCTTAAAAGACTGAAGTCTGTGTACAGATTGATTTAAAGGTTATTGATAATTTCTGTTTCCACATCACCTACATTTTCCAATATATTTGTTCCAGATTCGTACCTTATAATGAATAAATTTTAAGATGGAAAACACAGAGTTTAACAAAACTAACTCATACCTCAGCCAAGTTTAACGTTATATATTATGTTCCTCACCTAGAATCTCCCACTTCTAGAAAGATGGAAGAGATGCATTTTCATTTCTCTTCTTTGATATCAAGTTTGTTCACTTTAATTTCACAAGATTCAGTGGCATTTGTTCATTTCATTGACACTGTTGTAGGAATTATGTGTATCTTTCATGGTTCCACTTAGCTCACTCCCTATGCTTTTCTTTTATCAAAATATTATTTTTTTTACTTTCTTAAACAAAGAGGAATTAGAGGAGGGCAGGAGGGAGACAGAGAGAGAGAGAGAGAGAGAGAGAGAGAGAGAGAGAGAGAGAGAGCAAGAGAGAGAGACAGAGAGAGAGACAGAGAGAGAGACAGAGAGAGAGAGAGAGAGAGAGAGAGACAGAGAGAGACAGAGAGAGAGACAGAGAGAGTCTTTTTCATGGTTCCATTTAGCTCACTCCCTATGCTTTTCTGAGAAAGAGAGAATTTGAGGATACCGTAGAGAGAAGACATAATTAAGAGAGCTAGGTCCCTAAGTAGATAGGAAAGGATGAGCTCAAGGGCATAGGTTGAAAATAGAAAGCCTTACCCAAGAAGAGGGACATTTTTTTTCAGAAGGAAAAGTGAAGCAGGCCAGGGTAGATGAGGATACAGATAAATTTTGAGGGTGGAAAAGGGGATTTCAGGAAGGGAAAATCAGATGCCCTTGATCTCAGTAAAGTAGGAAGTGAAGTGTTTAGATGAGACTATTTTTGAGTTGTAAAGGCTATTGAACATTTCAAACAGGTGGTAAATTTACTCTAATGTTCGTAGCCCAAGGCAACAGGAGGGTGTGTGACAAATGTTTTATTTCAGACCAAGATATTCATGTTACTAAAGGGGAAAAATAAATGGGTTTATTTTGGTATTAGATCCATCAGAACAGGAATTGTGCTATGGTGCTAGTCTCATAGCAGCAGAGAAACCTCAAAGAGTTTATACCAAGTTTACTGGGTTTTTTGTTTTGTTTTGCTTTGTTTTTTACATTCTGGGACAAATTAATTCAGTATTTCTCGCAATGGAAGGAAGTGGGATGAAAATGACTTGTCTTTCCAAGAGGGAGACTCCTGTTGGCTTCTTAGCAAATTTCATGCATACTATGTCCTTGTATTTATTGAGTGACATTTCATAGTTTGGTGGAGAGTAGGGATTAGGACCTGTGATTTCTATGGCGTAGGGAATTATCAGTGTGGGAGTCTCATCCACCAGGGCAGATCTGCTATCACGCCTCTAACTTATAGTTTTAGTTATCTGGGATGACAACAGATTAAGTAGCTGCTCCTCATCTCAAACCCAAGTGTTAGAGTTTGAATTTGGGCCTAAGGTTTTCCTTACTGAAGGCCAGCCTTCTACCCATTATGTCATATTCCTCTCAAAGCACCAAAAAAGTCGCTTTGAACAGAAAAGCTGGTGATAACAAAACTCAAAGGAAAAAAGAGTAAAGACATGAATATAGGCAAAGAGAAGACAAGAAAGTATTCCTATTTATAAACAGCATGATGGTTTATTCAGAAAGCCCCAGTGACTGAGAAAGAAACCGAAATTGTCAATAACTTCAGTCAAGTAGTAAAATACAAAAAAAATCTCTTCAAATCATTAGCATTTCTATATGGCAATAGCAAAATCCAGGAGAAAATTATATAAAGTTAAATCCCACTTAAAATGATGCTGGGGGTGAGGGGACAAAGCCAAGATGGCAGCTGGAAAGCAGACTTGCTTAAGCTCTTCCCCAGGTCCCTGCAAACACCTGTAAAAATGGCTCTGAAAAAATCTGGAGCTGCCGAACCCACAAAACAGCAGAGGGAACCAGGGCTCCAGCCCAGGACAACCTGGATGGTCGCTGGGAAGGGTCTATCACACGGAGATGGGAGCGGAGTGGAGCAGAGCCCAGTGTGGGCCATACCAGGACCAACCAGACCAGGAGCTGGGAGGAACAGGCCATAAGGCCCTGAATCATTGAGCTGTGGCAGTTACCAGACTCCTCAACCCACAAACGCCAAAGACAACAGAGAAGGTTAGTGGGAAAAGCTTCTGGGAAATAGTGAAAGGGGTTCATGGTCAGGCCACTGCCCCAGGGACTGTGGAGGTTGTACAGCTCTAAGGCTGCTTCCAGAGCTATAGGCTGCAGTTGCTTCTGGCCCCAGGCCACCTGGTGGGAGGAATTAAGCAACAGATTAGAGCAGGGAGTGCAAATCCTGATTTGCCTGTCTAGGATCTGGGTCACAATCCTGGTTGGTGGTTCTTGGGGGAGAAGGAGTGCTGGTGTGGCAGAGCTTGCTGTGTAGAAGTAGCTCTGAAAACACAGGCTTAGGCCCTCAAGACTGGGACAAAGTACTCTGTACTCTACAAGCAGTCATACCCCAAATGAAAAGGTCAAGGGTCAAGTAGTTGGCTGGGAACATGGCCAGGCAGTGAAAACGGTCTCAGATTCAGACTCAGACTTTGGAATCTTTTTTTGGTGACAAAGAAGACCAAAACATACAGCCAGAAGAAGTCAACAAAGCCAAGAACCTACATCAAAAGCCTCCAAGAAAAACATGAACTGGTCTCAGGCCACTGGAGTGCTCAAAAAGGATTTGGAAAAACAAGTAAGAGAAGTAGAGGAAAAATTGGTTAGAGAAATGAGAATGATGTGAGAAAACCATGAAAAACAAGTCAATGAATTGCTAAAGGGGACCCGAAAAAATACTGAATAAAACAACACCTTAAAAATAGACTAACTCAAATGGCAAAAGAGCTCCAAAGAGCCAATGAGGAGAATGCCATGAAAGGCAGAATTAGCCAAATGGAAAAGAAGGTCCAAAAGACCACAGAAGAAAATACTGCCTTAAAAATTAGATTGGAGAAAATGGAAGCTAGTGACTTTATGAGAAATCAAGATATTACAAAACAGAACCAAAGGAATGAAAAAATAGAAGACAATGTGAAATATCTCATTGGAAAAACCACTGACCTGGAAAATAGATCTATGCAGGAGAGATAATTTAAAAATTATTGGACGACCTGAAAGCCATGATCAAAAAAAAAGGAGCCTAGATACCATCTTTCAAGAAATTATCAAGGAGAACTGCCCTGATATTCTAGAGCCAGAGAGTAAAATAGAAATTGAAAGAATCTACCTATCACCTCCTCAAATAGATCCCAAAAAGAAAACTCCTAGGAATATTGTCACCAAATTCCAGAGCTCCCAGATTAAGGAGAAAATACTGCAAGCAGCCAGAAAGAAACAATTTGAGTATTGTGGAAACACAATCAGGATAATACAAGATCTAGCAGTTTCTACATTAAGGGATCGAAGGGCTCGTAATATAATATTGCAGAGGTCAATGGAGCTAGGATTAAAACCAAGAATTACCTGCCCAGCAAAACTGAGTATCATGCTCCAAGGCAAAATATGGATTTTCAATAAAATAGAGGACTTTCAAGCTTTCTCAGTGAATAGACCGGAACTGAATAGAAAATTTGACAAGAATCAATAGAAGCATGACAAGGTAAACAAGAAAGAAATCATAAGAGATTTACTAAAGTTGAACTGTTATGTTTGCATTCCTACATGGAAAGATGATGTGTGTAATTCATGAGACTTATAGACAGAGGGCACAGGGTAAGTTGAATATGAAGGGATGATATCTAAAAAAATAAAATCGAATTAAGTGATGAGAGAGGAATGTATCGAGAGAGGTGGAAGGGAAAGATAGAATGGGGTAAATTATCTTACATAGCAGTGGCAAGAAAAAGCAGTTCTGTTAGAAGGGAAGAGGGGGCAGGTGAGGGGGAATGAGTGAATCTTGCTCTCTTGGATTTGACTTGAGGAGGGAATAATATACACACTCAATTGAGTATCTTACCCCACAGGAAAGAAGGTGAAAGGGGCATAAAAAGGGGGGATGATAGAAGGGAGGGCAGATAGAGGGAGGACGTAATCAAAAGCAAACACTTTCAAAGAGGGACAGGTCAAGGGAGAAAATTGAATAAAGGGTAACAGGATAGGAGGGAGCAAAATATAGTCAGTCTTTCACAAGATGAGTATTGTGGAAGGGTTTTGTATAATGATACACATGTGACCTATGTTGAATTGCTTGCCTTCTTAGGGACGGTGTGGAGGAAAGAGGGGAGAGAATTTGGAATTCAAAATTTTAAAAGCAGATGTTCAAAAAAAAGTTGTTTTTGCATATAACCAGAAAATAAGATATACAGGCAATGGGGTACAGAAATCTATCTCGCCCTACAAGAAAGCAAGGGAAAAGGGGATGGGAAGCAGTGGGGTGACAGAAAGGAGGCCTGATTGGGGAATGGGGCAATCAGAATATATGCCATCTTGGAGTGGGGGGCAGGGCAGAAATGGGGAGAAAATTTGTTATTCAGAATCTTGTGGAAATCAATGCTGAAAACTATAAATATTAAATAAATAAAAAATATAAATTTTAAAAAATGATGCTAAGATGCATAAAATATCTGGGAACAAGTCAATTAAAATATGGTGAGTGCTTAAATTAAATATAAGTATAAAACACAAGCATAGACAAATAATAGGAGATATATACATTACTCATGGTTGGACAGCACCAATAAAGTCAATTACGAAACACATTTATTAAATACTTATTATATGCCAGATTGATTGGTTGGTTGTTGTCCTTTGTTCTTGAAGAGGACCAAAATGACATCACTTGCTTGAGTCAAGATTCAATATGTCCGATTGTGGCTGATCAGGCCAATAGGAGCTTGGAATGCTCTACCACAGGTCAGGCACAATATGCCAGATATTATCATAAGCACTGGGAATATAAAGAAAAGGCTAACATAGTCTTTGCCTTCAAAGAGTCTATTGTTGCTCAGTTGTTTCAGTCATGTCCATATTTTTCTGATTCTATTTCAGGTTTTCTTGGCAAAGATATGGGAATGGTTTGCCATTCCCTTCTCCAGCTTATTTTACAGGTGAGGAAACTGTGGCAAACATGGTTAAGTGACTTGCCCGGGGTCACCCAGCTAGTGAGAATCTGAGCTTAGATTTGAACTTGGGGAGATGAGTCTTGCTGACCCTAGGTCTATACACTGTGCTACCTAGATGCTCTCAAAGATTTTTTTAGAACATTCTAATGTGGAAGATACAAGGTAACCTTAGAGGGGAAGATAGTAGCTGGGGACTGAGAAAGGTCTCCTGAAGAAGGTGAGTTGCGTCTCGAAGGAAGGCAGGGATTGTAAAAAGCATAGGAGAGGAGAGAGAATATTCTATAAATGAGGAAGAAGAGAATGAAGAAAGTTTGCAAAGGCATGGAGGTAGGAGATGCAGAATTGTGCATGAAGAAGTCCAAGCAGGTCAGAAAGGCTGAGTTTTGGATCATATAGAGGTGACAAATATACAGAGCTGGAAAGATAGGAAAGACCCAGACTATGAAGAGCTTTATATGCTAAACACAGTAGCTATGTGTCACCCTTAGCATAACAGGAGGCTACTTGTAGGGGTGTGAGGGTGACATGGTCAGATCTGGGCTTAAGAAAAATCGCCTGAACACACATATTGATTCTGTGATGACTAACTTTGAAAGACTTGGTTCTCCTCAGCAATACAAGGCTCAAAGACAGCTCCAAAGGACTCATGATGGAAAAAGCAAGCTACATCCAGAGAAAGAACTGTGGAATCTGAATGCAGATTGAGGCAAACTATTTGCTCTCTTTTTTTCTCTTCTTTTTTGGTTTTGTTTCTTCTCTCTCATGATTCATTGCATTGGTCATAATTCTCTGCAACCTGACTATTGTGTAAATGAGTTTAAGGTGAAGTTTTATATTAGACTGCATGCCATCTTGGGGGGTGGGAAGAGGGAGAGGAGGGAAGAGAAGAAAAATTGAAATTCAAGAACATGTAGAACTAAGTGTTGTAAACTAAAAGTAAAAATCTAATTATAAAAAGAAAAAAAGAAAAAAATCAGGTAAGCAGCTATATATGACGAATGGTAGATTGTGACGATGAGAGAATTAATACAGTAAGACCAGTTAAGAGGCTATTGTAATCATCCAGGTAAAAAGAGATGGGGATTTCACTAGAACCTTGGCTGCATGAATGGAGAGAAGGGAGCACAAATAAAAGATACTGCAGAGATTGAAATGGCAAGATTTAGCAAGCGATTGAATAGGTAGATGTTTTCATTTGGGACTGATCCAGGCTGATCTGGTGCTTTGGATCCAGAAGGAGAACAGAATGAGATACTCATAGGTGATTTAACAGTTACAAAAGAGGATTTATTTAGTCATCATAAGAAAAGGCTACTCAGCAAGAAGAAAGAATGGCCCTTTCCATTTCCAAACAGAAACACATCTAGTCATCAGGCAGTATTGCATATGGTGACTCTCAAGGTGGTCGCCTCATCAGTCCTCTTGCCTCAATTTTCTCTCCCCTCTGGTCCATCCTCTGGTGCTGCCAAGAATGATTTTCTTTAAGAGCAGATTGAACTATATTATTCCCCTATTCAGTCAATTCCAGTGGCTAGCCATTCACAACCTGGTCCCAACCTATCCAACCTCATTTATTATATATTCCACCCTCTCCCGCACTCTGAAATCTTGCCATACAGACCTTTCCTCTGTTCTTTAGGTATAGTGCTCAATCATCCATCCCCACGCCAACGCCTTGGCTTGCTTACTCCGAAAATGAATTCTCTTCTCACTGCCACCTCATCAAATCACTCTATTCCTTCAAGATGCAGTTCGAGTACCAACTTCCACATAAAACCTTTCCTGATCGCCCCAACTGCTCATCATCCCTACCTACGTAGTATTTAACCACATTGCATTTATTTGTATCTATTCTCTTCATATATTTATATAAATATTCCGCATAATTTGTAACTGTTCTTGGTGTCTTCCTTGTTGGAATGTAAGCTCTTTTTGCATAAATATAATTTCATTCTTCTTTGTCAGGAGGGAGGGAGGCAAGACTTACCAAAGGTCACACAGGTAGTGTCTCAGGATGAATTTGCGTTCAGGTCTTCCTGATTCCAGGGCTGGTATTCTATCCACTGTGCCTCCTAGCTGTCACAATAATTTTATGATTGTACTCATATCCCCTCCACCCAGCATCTTGCATGGCACATAGTAGGCACTTAAATTCTGGTCAATTGATTAAATGATTGATAGACATTCACTAGATCTGAAAGGCACTGTCTCTTCCTGGTAGACAGTTATCATTAAAAAGCAGTAATCATTAAAAGAATTTGGTATGGGTTAAAAATAGACAAGTAAATCAGTAGAATAGACTACATACTCAGAAACAAAAAAAAAACTGAAATCAGGCCAGTATTCAACAAATTCAATAATATAAACTAGAAAGTGTACCCTATTTGATAAGAACTATAGAGACAATTGTTCATCAGTTTGACAGAAAATAGATTTAGATCAGCATTTATGCTATATACCCCAGTAAATTCTAAATGCATTTTTAACTTAAATATAAAAGGTAACCAATTTTTAAAAAACAGACAATGAAAGGAGGTGTCTTGAAGAGGAAAAAATCTTAACTAAATAATTAATAGAGAAGATTAGAAAGACAAGAGAGACAATTTCAACTACTTTAAAGTTCTGAAAAAGATTTTGCATGAACTAAGGAAGGGAAATTGTTCATTTTGGGAAGGGGAGAATTTTACATCAAATATATCTGATTAAAGTATGCTATCTAAGACATATAGGGAACTAACACATATTTAAGATAAAAAGCCATTCTCCAAAAGATAAATAGTCAAAGGATATGAACAGTATTCAGAAGAATTGCAAACTCTCCAGAACCTTCTGAACAGTTGCCCAAATAACTAATAGTAAGAGTCATATGAATCAAAACAACTCTGGGGTTTCATCTCATATCCAGAAAATTGGCAGATTGCTACAAACAAAAAGTCAGCCTTGGAAGAGTAGTAGAAAGGCAGACACAGAGCTATGAATTGGTCCAACCATCATGGCAGAAAAAATTGGAATTATGCAAGCAAAATCACTAAATTATTCATGCCCTTTGGCCCCAAGGTCCTAGCGCTAAATATATATATATATATATATATATATATATATATATATACCCAAGTGAGTCGAAGACAGAAGGGTCCTCTATGAGCCAAAATCTTTGGGAAAGTAATTTAACCTTTCTAGGCCTCAGTTTCTTCATCTGTAAAATGAAAAGATTAGTAAATTCTAGCTCTAGCTCTAACTCTATGATTTATCTATCATTCTATGAGTCATATATGTATGAATCATTCTATGAAATACATGCTTCTAGCTGTAAATCTATGATTCCATGATACTTTGAAAAATTCATAGGAAACTTTTGTGGTAATATAAATCTGGAAACAAAGTGAGTGCTTCTTGACTGGAGTACCATGTTCATTAGATGTTTTGTATTTGTTTGGCTGACAAAATGATAGGGCAGTGAAGAGGTTCAGTGGATAGAATGCTGGGCCTGGAGTCAGGAAGACTCATCTTCGTGCATTCAAATAGGGCTTCAGAAACTTACTAGACATGGGACCCTGGGCAATCACTTCACCCTGTTTGCCTCAGTTTCCTCATCTGCAAAATGAACTGGAGAAGGAAATGGCAAACCACTCCAGTATCTTTGCCAAGAAAACCACAGATGGGGTCACAAAGAGTCAGATACAACTGAAACAACGGAACCCCACCAACCACCAAATAATAAAAAGGTCACTCTTTATGCTGTGCTCTCCAAGGTTTATTTAATCGAGAGGGAGAAAAGAGGAAAGGAGGAGATGCCCAACCTATGTGCTGAGGATAATAGTTGTCAGCCAAATAAACCAAATATTAATTTGAGACTAGAAAATATCAACTTTGGTGCAATATACTAATTTATCGAATTTTGAAGGACTTTCATTATTTGATGCACATATGCATTTCTAGACATTTGAAAACACCTACACAAAATTATTTGGGTCATTTAAATACCCTCCTTTGAAAAAAAGAAACTTAGAAGAAGGGATTTCTACAATATATTTTAGCAATGAAAATGGCATTTCTAAAAATACATCATCATTCGTGATACCCTGTGGCTCACCAACCACTAATTCCTGGTGTTGCAGCATCAGACCCCAGGATGTGTTTTAATCTACACTGTCTTGGGTTTGTCTTCTTATTACTTAATCAACCAGTGGACCTTTTGGAACTGCCAGTTTGTGAAGGAAGCAATAAACTGTGTATGGATTTTTCTTTTTCTTTAGGATTAAGAAAACTCCGACCAAGGAAGCAATGAAAGATACTTCCAAATGCCTGGTACTTCATTTCCTGACAATCAAAGTCATGTGCTAATGATGACCCTAGGCTCCTGTCTGAGAATGAGACTGGGCTGACAAGTATCCATCACTGGCCATGCAAAATAATATGTGACAAGTTTTTAAACTAAAAACCCAAGTCTCCTGTTTAATTACTGAGCAGCTAGGCACTGCTCCATGTTACCCTGTTGTGACAGCCCAAACCAACAGTGAACAGCTGAATACAGTCAAGGCCCCCTGGGGGTACTGATGGATGTGACATACTACTTGCTTACTTAAGGGACACAATAGGGCTTTCCTAGTGATATTTAAAACCATTAGTTTGTACTACTCCACTTCATCTAAGTCTCCTTACAAATGAATTTTTTAGTTGCTGTTTCCATGAACAAAATAAAAAATAATAATAAAGTGTGCCCACTGCTTCTACATGGTTTAACACTTAGGTCAATAACATCTTAGCTCAATTGACTGATGAGCTAAAAAAAGATGCGTGTTGGAGCACATGAATGATCTCCCACCTAGGGCTACACTGAACCAGCAGGTAGCATTCTGGGAAGAAGTAAATTTAAGCTATTTCTCAGGAACCTAAAAAAAATGAAAAAAGCTACAATGAAAAACAGAAAGGGTCTAAAATGGTCTTTTCCTGGTCAGGCTATCTTTTTTAGGTGGATTTGGTACTTTTCCAATGTACTTTCTTACTTTTCTATTTATTTGTCCATTTCTTCAGACCCATTGCACTGTGATGGGGCCATCCTCTTGCCATGTTGGTGAGCTCTACCATCTACTTGGCATTTCTGCTCTGTCCTGAAGCCCTTCAGTCATTAGCTAGGTTCACATTAGTTTCATGTCCACAGCTCTGGACTCAGGCTATCTCCCTGACATGCTTCAACAATCCTAGCTCCTTTCTGCCCAGCCCTACCTAGCTCTGCATTTGCATGCTTACTCCAGGGATAGTAACCAAATAAGAATGGGTATTCCTGAAAAAAAAAATTGATACTACCTGGCATTTCTATGACTTTACAGATCAAATCATCTCTCCCTTGCCACCATTCCCCGTAAGCGTTATCTTTCCCTTTTAGAATATAAGCTCCCTGAACTTGCTTTTTTGTACTTGTATGTCCAGAATATTACATAGCGCCTGGTACATAGTAATTAATATTGTTCAGTTGTTTCAGTAGTGTCTGAATCTTTGTGATCCCACTTGGGGTTTTCTTACCAAAGATACTGCAGTGGTTTGTCATTGCCTTCTCCAGCTCACTTTACAGATGAGGAAATTGAGGCAAATAGGGTTAAGTGACTTGTCCAAGCTCACCCACCTAGTATCTGAGGCCAGATTTGATCTCAGAAAGATGTCTTCCTGACTCCAAGCCCAGCACTTCATTCACTGTGCCATGTAGTTGCCCACAATACATAGTAAGGGCTTAATAAATGATTTTTTTTCATTCATCCATTCTTTCTATTCATTCTCTTTATTTCTTTCTCTTCTTTCTTTATTTATTTATCTTTATTATTTATTTATTTATCTTTATTTATTCTCTTCTATTCAATTCTTCTGGCTGGAAAACATGTGGTGCTACAGAAAGGTTAAGTATAATATAGTAGAAAACTCATCGATCTGAAAGTCAGAAGACAGGTAATAGTCTGGCTCTGTTATTGGGCTGTTTCTGTGACCTTGTGTGACTTTAATCACTTGGGCACTTGGCTTCCCCATCTGCATAATGATTAGAACCAATCTGAACTTAGGCTCAAAGGAGATGAAATGGATCTCAAAGGTCATCTACTCAGACCCCTTATGTTACAGAAGAAAAACCCAAGGCCCAGAGAAGGTAGGTCACATAGGTAGCGAGCATCTGAGGGAGAATTTGAAACCTGATCTTCTAACTCCAAAGTGAGTTTTTCATTGTGCCACTTTGCCTGACCCTTTTAACTCTGCAAGTTTGTAAATTCATGAGTCTATGACTTGCCTATAGTCACAAATTTCATGGTGAAGTTGTAAGTAATTTCTCCTTCCTTTGAACTAATAGAGTAGTTTATATGTCACTATTCTAAGACTCCAAGAATTTGTGGAGAAGGAAGGGGGAAGGCAACGAACACTGTGTGTGTCAGGCACTGTGTTAAGTGCTTTACAAATACTGTTTCATTTGATTTTCACAACAGCCTACCTGGAAGGTAGGTGCTTATTAACTCCATTTTACAGCTGAGGAAACTGAGGAAGATAGTGATTAATAGACATGCCCAAAGTCACACAACAAGGAAGTACTTGAGGAGGGGTTTAAAGACAGATTTGTGGGCTCATAAAGATGAACACTTTGGCTAATGATGCAGATTACAATTCATTTATGCCCTGCCTATCCTATGCAGCTTTTGTCTGTGTCCACTCATAAGCTCACCAAAAGGTTCTACCTAACATACCTCCTCTGAATTCTTTTAACATTACTCAGATTTTTGTTAGAGCATATATGGGCTGCTCACAAATTATACCTCAATCTCTCCCCTAGACAGCCTATTTTGTTTTCCTATCATGCGTTTCCTAGTGATATTTAAAACCACTACTTTGTACTACAGTTTGTGAAGGAAGCAATAAACTGTGTATGGATTTTTCTTTTTCTTTAGGATTAAGAAAACTCCAACCAAGGAAGCAATGAAAGATACTTCCAAATGTCTGGGACTTCATTTTCTGACAATCAATGTTTTTCCTAAATATTTTTTTCAATACGCTACTAAATGTTCATGCCCACAATGCTCCCCTTAATTGTCTGTTGGATGGTCCTCAACTTCAATTCTTTGGGAATCGTCATGCTCTGTGACTTATAGCCACATAATATTGCTGGAAGAATATTTATATTAAAAATATGGGCCTTTATTTCAGGAAAAAAGTTTAAAATTATTAAAAGAACTTTGCAATTACTGAAAAGCAATCCAGCCGCAGCCTGCTTTCTAGGTTTTCAATTACGAACCTGATTCAATGTCCATTTGTACTATCTGTTCTTGTGTGTGCCTGCATTTGTATGAACACCTAAAACTGTGTGTGTGTGTGTGTGTGTATCTGTATATATGTCTATAGATACATAGAGATCAAAGATATTGAAATCTATACCAGTTCTCACATTGCATTACATAACGCCCCCCCTCCTCAAAACACACACTCCTTATGTTTATTTTCTTTTCCATGAGTTTTCCTCATACTTCTCTATTGTGGTTGTATTCATCTCCTTTGTAAGATTATCAAGCATTTTTTGACCTTTATGTATAAATGCATTCCAAGCCTTTCTCCTGGATCTTCTCTATATATGCTCTTTTTCCCCCAGTAATCTCATCTATCCCCATGAGTTAAATTATTATCTCTATATATGTGACTTTACAAAAACCTATATATCCAGGCCTTATTCTTCTCCTGATCCCTAGTCCCATGCTTCTAAATGCCTACTGCATTTCTCCATGTAGATAAACATCTTAAACTCACTACGTCCAAACCTTAATTCATTATCTTTTTCTTTGACTCATCCCTCCCCCAATTTCCCTACTTCCCTACAGAGTACCACCTCTCTTCCAGTCACCTAGGCTGATCATCTGGAGACCATGTTTGGCATTTTACTAACATGCATCTCATCACACCACATCCCTAGCCGACTCACCAAGGGCAAGTCCAATTAGGGCAACATCTCTCCCACCCACCTCCTTCTTTCTATTCATACCACAGTCACTCTAGTTCAGGCTTATCCGCCCCCACCTGTACTTTTACCTACTAAATGGTCTCCTTTCCTCTAGCCTCTCTCCAACCTGATGCATCCCTCACATAAAGCATTATTAGTACGGCCACGTCACTCTCCTGCTTAAGAAGCTTCAGTGACTACTTATTTTCTCTCATGTAAAACACAAACTCAGTATGACATTGAAAGCACTTTACTGTTTAACTCCATCCTGTGTTTCCAGGCTGATTACACATTACTCCCCGTCATATGCTCTGTGTCCTAACCAAATGGGTCTACTTGCTACTCATAATTCATGAAATTCCATCCCTTGCCCTCGTACCTCTTTGGCACAGGCTGCATCCCCCCTCTCTAGAATGTCCTCCTTTCTTATTCCTGTCTCTTGGAACCCCTGGCTTAATCTCAAGGCTTAGATTAAGTACAACCTCATTCAAGAGTGCCCTACTCCAATCATTTTCGTCTACACATGTACATATATGTGTGTATATATGTACATATACACATAGACAAACATATATATATATATATATATATATATATATATATATATATATATATATAATGTGTGCTTGTATATCTTGTATTTGCTTCTCTGGGAACATGTTGTAACCCCCTTCCCTTTCCCAGGAGAATATAATCTCCTTGATATCAAGTAATGTTCTGTATTTGTATCTATAGGGAAGTTGTTAGTTCATGGAAAATAATTTTAGGAAAAAAAAGGAGCAAGGTTGCTTTAGGTGAAATGAATGAAACATCATTCAACTCTGATAGAGATTATTCCATTGAAATGACTTTATTTGTACGTATGTTTTTAATAGCATACTCACAATTGGTGTGCAGGATTTTGATTTTGCCAAATGTTTTTAAAGTAAAGGTATAGTACTGCCATTACACTTCACCAACAACAACCATTTTTTTGCTACAACATTCAGTCTTGAAAGCAGTGTGATATAATGCAAAGAGTATTAGCTCTGGAACCAGAGGACCTGGGTTTAACCCCCCTCCTGTGATGCTCACTGTGTGAACTTGGATGAGTTGTTTAGACTCTGTTGGCCAAGCCACCTTCTCACCTTGGAACTTCTCTCAATGCCTGGGGCTTTCTCAAGCTGAAAAATCCCTCCATCATGCCAGGCCTCTTTTTCTACTGGTAGGTTTCTTCCACAGGACTCCAATTTGAGTATAGGAGCCATGCTTCATTCCCTTCCTGAATAGGACTCTGACTCTCTCTGGTCTTGCCACCATGGCTAAGTGGCCTTCTCACGCTGGAACTTTCCTTAGTACGTGGGGTCTTCTCACACCAGGACATCCTTTCACCGTAATCTGAACCCTTCTCCCATTGCTGAGTTCGTTCTGGGGATCTCCACTGTGAGACAGGCCCACAATGGCCATGCTTCATTTCCCTCCTGGCTATGATTATGACTCTAAGGACTTTTCTACCTCTTCCTCTATGTAATGAGTCTCTTTCTCCCCCCTCTCCCAAACTCTCACTTTTCAGCTCCCTTTTGTGGTGTCTTCTCCCATTAGACAGTGAGCTCTTTCAGGACAAGAATTGTTTTTCTGCTTGTATTTATATTCCCCACACTTGGCACATAGTAAGAGCTTAATGAGTATTTGTTATCTAAAGTGAGTAGGGATTGAACTCAGTGGTCTCTGAAGTCCTTATCAGCTCTAGATCTACGATCACGTGGTACATTCGACTCAATTTGTATGATGACATTACAAATTCAAAGTACTAGAAGGTGTTTAAAGACTTCAAAAATACCATCAAACATATTAAAAGAGAAACATTGTGCTGAGGAATGAATGCTGGCCTGGGAGTTAGAAAATCTAGGTTATGGTAATCTGACACTTACTTCTTATATATGCTTGAAAAAAAATGACATCTCTCTAGGCCTCAATTTCCTCACTTGTACAAATAAATAATAATAATAAAAACTAGCATCTGTGTGGCACTTTGAGGCTTACAAAGGACTTTGCATATGTATAATGCAATTTATATGTATTTATATACAGGACATATGTAATATGCATATTTGCATATATTTATAATGAAGGGATTAGACTAGACCATCCCTCCACCACTAATATTTCATGATACATTTTATGAAAACCTAAAAAGCACTCACATTCTACAACTGCTCTTCCACAGGCTGTTCGTGCCACATGCAATCAAAGAAGTACTTTGGGTGAAACTCAGTTTACTAAAAGCCATGATCGAAAAAGTCCTATGAGAAACGATCTAAACCTAACATATCCTTCTCTCACAAGGGTCTTACATGACCAGGAAGACTATTATTGAATAGGGGAATGGAAATGAAGCTGGCATCTGTCATGCAGATGTAGAGCTCTGAGCAAAGCTAGCCTAGTTAAAGCTGATATCTTCTGCCAGCACCGGGTGCCCTCAAAGCAAGGCCACCAAGAAATTCAGCTCCAGAAGGTTGGGCCTTGGATCAGATGGCATCAGATATCAGATCCTCTTCTGGCAGCACTCCGTGCCAATGTCCACATCTATTAAATCTATTTACTAAACAGTCTCATTATCTATTTCATGTCGGGATTTCTTTAGGGCGTGGTGGAATTGGACAGATGGGTTGAAAGCCTTCCTTCAGGCATGGTATACACAGGATTGGACAGATGGGTTCCAAGAAGATACCTCGAGGCCTGGAACACACAGGCAAGGGAGAAAAACCACCATCATTTTCTATAAAAGAGTTTTTTTTTAAATAGTGGAGAATATGGTAAACCAAGAGAAGAGAATTGATATCACAAGTTAAAGTAGCGATGTAATAGAACATTACTCTTTCAGGAACCATTTATGACAACTTGGTGACATGTGTCACCTTCACAACAGAAGTTAATACTCACTAGGCCAGCTGCATGGGACAACACTAAGCAATTCCAAGAACCTATATATGATTTATAAGTAGGAACATCTTTGCATAAGGGCAGAACATATATACATATACATATGTATATATAATGTATATATAATATGTATATATATATATATATATATATATATATATATATGAAGCGATTTAGCCCAAAAGTCCCATTTTGTATCTTCTGCAGTTTTCTTTTGCATACCTCATTTTCCCCCCACTAGAGATTTATTCCTTGGGGTTAAGTAATTTCTGTCTCTGAGAGTCCTCTTTTAATAAGCAACTATTCTCAAGAGGAGAAATCCGTTAAAGAATTAGCACTTAATCGTGAATTAGTTTCCCTAAGAACTGAAAGATAGATAGCCATATACAAGGCCATGAGAAAAGATGCAGTGAAAGGTCATAATAACAGGAATAATAGCTTATATTTAGATAGAATTTATGGTTAGCAAGAATTCTGTGCAACTATTTTTGTCTCCACTTCATAAGTGAGGGAACTGAAGCACAGAGAGATTTTATGTAGGAAACCAAGATGTGGAATTCATACCCTTCTAATGACAAGGCCAGTACTCTTTTTCACTTGATTACTATTACATTATCACTATATCATAGTGATTTTAGAAACTTTAGAAAATATGTAATCCAATCCCCTCATTTTGCAGGTGAGGAAACAGACCTGGAGGAGAAAATAAATAGGATAGCTAGAATTCTGTCAGTTCCTCTGATTCCAGATTCATGTATTTTACTATTATATGAGAGAATGGGAGAGAAGAGAGGGCTACAGAATGAGGCATTCCCTGGAATGCAAGCCTAGCGTAAAGCACTTCACAGAACGGGGAGCCCTGGACATAGTGATAGTCCTGGACACATGTGATCAGGGTGTAAATAAATGAGAGACTGTGGATGAGGAAAAGGGAAGTGAGAGTCCAAAGATGGCAAGCTGCTTAGGTCACGATTTTGCCTAGGGCTAGTCCTGTTTATGAACTGACTTATTTCCCTAGCCCTCCCCCCCAAAAAAATCAATCCAACACGTGATTTAATATGGGACTATCTATTTCCCAGATTCCTCCACTTCAAAGCATGATTTGGCTACACTCCCCAAATCCCTGGCAATCTTAATATAAATCTTACCGACTTTCAGCTCGCCACCTGCAACAATAATACAAGCTACACTTAAAACATTGCTCCGGTTCACAGGAAATTCTAGGGTTCCCAGAATATAGAGGCCTTTGAGAAAAGGGAGGTCGGTGTCTACAAGGATGGTCTTGTCTGTGGAAGAAAAGATAGAAATCACTTAGAACTGTGAAAAACCAGAAGAGTCATCACCCTGCCCCTAGAGACAAACTTTGTAAGGCCACACATGAGCTCATTTGAATGCCTTCCTTTCTTTCTTTCTAAAAGTACTTTTATCGATAACTTTTTATTTTATTTCACAGTCACTCTGGATACACCCCATCACGTATTTGCAATGAGTTGTCTGGTATAGGGAATATTGTGTAGCGTTCATCCCAGTCTCTCCACCAAAAGAAAGTCAGTTGCATTTCAGCATCTGCTCTCTAGGGACCAGACTGGTCATATGATATTTTTTTATGACACTCAAGTGTCATATGTGTGATAGGTTTGTTTGGTTTTGTTTAATTTTTTTTCATAAAGAAGAATCTATTTCTTGAAAAGTTGGGAGGTGACATGGTACAAAGGGAAAAGGGCTAGATTTGGAGTCAGACAACTTAGATTCATAACCTATCTCCAGCACCTTTATCAGTGTGACCTAGAAAAAGTCATTTATCCTCCCTGTGCCTCAGTTTCCTCATCTGTAAAATGGGGATCAATCAATCAATAAACATGTATGGGCCAGGCACTGTACTAAACATGAGGGATACAGAAAGAAGAAAAAGATAGTTTCTGCCCTCAAGGAGCTTACTACCTAATGGGGGATGATAATATTAGGGTTGTTATGAGCATCAAAAGAGATAATATTTATAAAGCACTTAGCAAACCTTAAAGTGATATATAAATTCTAGCTATTATTCATTCTTATTGTTTTACTATTATTATAATTAATTCACTAAAGAAACTTTACTACTAAAAACAGAGACCCCCTGACCCCTCCCAAAAAATGTGACCTAGAGCAAGTCACATGAGGGATACAAAAAAAAGGCAAAAGATAATCCCTGTCCTCAAGGAGTTTACACTTTAATGGGGAGAAATGATAATAGGCTTATTTTGAAGATCAAAAGGAGTAATATTTGTAGAGCACTTTGCAAACCTCGAATTGCTACATAAATTCTAGCTATTTCTTATTGCTGTTACTTTTATTCTTATTAATTCACTAAAGAAGTTTTATCAGCAAAAATACATTAAAAGGGAAAAAAAAATCTGTGTGACCTAGAGCAAGTCACTTAACCTCTCTGAGATTAAGCTGAATTGCTTGAAAAATGGGGGAAGTTGGCCTAGATAACCAGCTCTAAATCTATGATATCCTGTTAATTCACTAATGGGATTTTATTAGTAAAAATACAAAACTAAATCAATAAATACATCATAACTGTTTAACATGAATAGTGCACAAAATAATTTCATTCTGACAAACAGCTGGCCTGTACTTAAATTTAAACCCACAGACATATTCACTGTCCTTTGTCTTTGTTTCACTTCAGATCAGGTCTATTTCCTTTTTAATCTACTGGAGCGGCTTGTGCAGCTCACGGGGATCCCTAACACACCTGATCTTCATTTTCTCTTTCATCTCAGCAGCTTCCTTATAACTTCAGTAGCTAGAACTTGTACTCATTGACTTTGTAGCAAGTTATAGTGCAGCAAATGATGAATAATGGATATGTATTTTAAAACAATGTCAATATTTCATGGACTCTAAAGCACTACTCTCTGAAGTCTGTTGTAATTCAATAAGAATCAAGGATTCGGAGCAAGTTTGCCTGAGAAAACCTAGTACTTAAAATCATCAACATCTGCAAGGCTTTTTCAGTAGCGATCATGTTGCCTTAAACCTAATTCTTACTTCAATGAACATTTTTTTCTCTTTAACATTTTTATGGAACTCCCTATGTATATTAGCTTTCCATGAATTATTTCTCAATAGATTTATTGGTTCCTTGACATTTTTTTAGACACTATGCTTTCTCTTTTCTTACTAAAATTCACAAGGTTGTTAGTGATTGATAGGAAGTTACAAAAAGACTCATATTGAAGAAAAATCTTTCATTTTCTCCCTTCCCTGCTTCATAAGATCGGATGTGAGGCTAGAAAGGACTTTGGAAGCCTTCTTTTCCAACTTCCTCCTTTTACACAGGGGGTAAACTGAGGCCTAAGGAGGTTAAGTGGCTTTTCCAAGGTCACATAAATTATAGGTGTCAAATGTGAAATCCGAACCCAAATCCTGGCTCCAGCTAGTGTCCAGAAAATATTAAGAAGAAGGCTGATTGGCAGGATCTGGCTGGCTAGTACTGATAGTGGCTATTAAGTGGGCAGGAGAGTTGAACCTAAAGAATGAATCTAAGTATTGTGGCAGGCTCCATAGAGGAAGACTAGGCAAGAGTCCCCGGTTTAAATTTAAAGACTATATTTCTTCGAAGACCTCTTCCAAAAGCTGATCTCTTTCCTTTTTCACTTTTGACCTATCTCATTGGCTGCACATCTATCTATTTTTCCTGGTATTCAGCATTGATCTCTCCCCCCTAAAATCTATGCCCTTCTTTCCTAGTTTGACCATCTCTCTTCCTTCACTATAGCCCCTGAACTATACTCACTTCTATCTTGACTTGGATCTATCAGTCTCTGACCATATATCATTTAAGCACTAGCCTCAGCAGCCAATTAACATTACCAACATGTTGTACTAAGCCTCCTGCTATATTCCCATGTGGCTATTACGAGCAATAGCCAGACTGACTACTTACTCAATCAAAGTGGGACAGACCAGAACAAAACCCAAGCAACAGCATGCCTTCACTGAAACTATTATGGCAATATAGGAGCAATCAGTCAGAATGACTTATTAGTAGAATTTATTTATAGAATATACATAAAGAAAGCTCAGCAATACCAGAAGAATGATTAACCATTAGGGAATGCATTTTTTCAGTCACAGCAACTCATAGAACAATCTACTAAGGTATGGCAGGGTTTTAGTGTTTATGAGAGCAGGGAGTCACCAACCTAATGAAATCACAGTTCCTCAACATATTTGGAAGTATAAGTATATTCAGAGGAAGAAGTGCCAGTAAAAGTCAAGGTACCCACCATGTTGCCATTACCACTGCTTAGTCACAGCATTTTACTATGTCAGTGACCAATCCTTCCTTCTTAGACCAATCCTTTCTCCTTAAGGAATTGAGCACTGGCATATGGAGGGAACCATCTGGGCTTTCTGTGACTCAATGGGAGGCTGATGAGGGAGATGATCTGGAAAGGGGCTAGCAAAAGAACTAATGAGCTCCAGATGTAATTAAAGATTGACGTTCACCCTAAGGGGCTCAGGACAGGACATGTTGCCTCTTGGTTCTAAATCACACCCTCTTACCAGTTGATCAATCCATCAAGCAATAAATAACCAATCTCTTTCTCTACCATCTTTTGCATTCCCTTTCTAATGCTTTTTTCGGGTTTTTGCCAGAAAGGCTGTGCCCGACAGAGGGGTAACCTTTGGGGTTGTGGGGGGAGAATAAAAATGTAATTTTTAATACTGAGCAATTTGAATAATGCTGAAATTTACCAATAATTCATCTACCATATGCAAGGGAAGAGGGACAAAATGACATAGCCCCCTTGATGCTGGATCTAAAGACAGGAAGATCTGGATTCTCAGATACAAGTTCTCTGATTCTGTATAAGTCACTTAAGCTATCTCACCTTTAGCCTTTTCCCCAGTAAAATGGATATAATTATGGCAAGTATAAAGGGTACTTGTGGGGACCAAAGAACATAAAGTACTATACGAACCTTAAATTTCTGTATCAATATTAGCTGTTAATTATTATAATTATCACTACCATTATCATCATTACAATACCAGCCAAAACCAGAAGCATTTGTTCCTTAACAGACAACCTAGCTATAACAACTACCTCCACATAATGGGGAATAGATCATTGTCCAACACTGGAGACCATGAATGTGTGCTTCACACATAACTGCATAACAAGCCAGCATTGGAGATGTCTCTCTCAGAAGTCCACAGCCTCTTTTGGGATGGAAGTCATCTGGACACTCTAGTAACAAAGAACTCAATATAGTCTCCAAATTAGGCTTAAACTCATTTCTTCTCTCAACAAGTTGGGGATTCAAGGTCACTATTGTGTAACATTCCTGGAGTCTGACACTTCCCTAAATCTTGTTGTAATGGGATCAAGGGCAAAGGGCACAGAGCCTGGGAATAATGATAGGGTCACATGTACATGCATAATTCAGGGCAGTCTTACTGTTTATTTGGCACTCATTGGAGTAAGCTCCATAACTTAGGTAGAAAGAGCTTTCTACTACAACCCCTCCATTGTCATTGATGTATTCTAAGTTCCATCTTAACACAGGAACAGAGAGCTCTGAGTACCAAGTGAAAGTTACAAAATACAGGACTAACTACAGTTATTAGTCATTTAGAATTTCCTTAAGTTTTTCTATACAAAGTAAAAAAGTCAGAATTTATTATTGATAGAAGTTTGGGTTTTTTTTTATTTTTGCTTTTGTTTTTGGTTAGTGCATATCAGAAAAAAGTTACAATGTTTCAAATGACTGAAAAATTAAAAGATTATCTATTTCAAAATACTGTTTCTTTTTTTAAACTGAAATAATTTTCACACTTAGAGTGGGGTTATGCTGTTGCCTCTGGAGGTAATATCTCCTGTTAGAGCGATGGTTCTTATCCTGAGGCTTGCTAACTTGTGCATGTGTGTGTATGTTTGTATGCATGTATTTATCTATATGCACATATATGTATGTGGGTACATACACATATGTTTATGGACTCTAGTTTCTATACCCACATACATGTACATGTGTATATATTTGTGTGAGTGCCTATACATACATACAAGTTTATGTATATATGTTGATAACTACATTTCAATGTCATTGGTTTCCTTTATACTCCTGTGTATTTTATTTTGTGCCTTTAAAAACACTATTCTGAGAGAAGGTCCCTGGGTTTCACCAGACTCCCCCAACAATTTAAGAGCCCTTGCTTTACAGAATCTATTTGTTCTTTCAAATAAGGCAACATCTTAATTTATGAGGAGGCTAGATACATCCAGAGAACAGTATTCTAAAAAAGGATGACTGCTTCCTGTATATAAATAGCCCTTAAAGATGAAAGGTTAAATTGATTGATAATCATTTCAAGTCACACTAATTTATGGAGTTGTTTGGAATTTGATCTTCTGAGGAGCTCACCCTCCTATAGATGTAGCAGAACAAATAACAATTAAGAAATAGGAACTTCTTTTTATAACCCGGCTCTTTTCAAAGAGTTGCTAACTTTATAGCCTGTCTAATTCACAGTGGTCATTTTCCTGTCATCATCTTCCCAATTATTATTTTTTTCCACACTGGCCCTGTGTATGAGTTGGAACATAAAAATCTTATTCACTACTGAGAGCCATTCTTAGGAAAGGACCAGTGTTTATATGGCTGTGAAGACAGTGCAGCAAAATATGGGGAAAGTCCCATTCTAGTTGCTGACCTATCGTTAGGATGAATCAACCTTAGAGTTGCAAAAAGCCAGAAAAGGAACAAGGTTGGCATAGGGCAAGAGGAAAAGAAAAAATTAGAACTGTATAATTTTTCCCCAAAAGATTTTTTAAAAATCAAGTTTTTCAGATCAATGAATAAAGTGCTTAAGCTGAAGTATTCCTATATTGCTGACTGCTCAATTCCTCAAAATGTTTTCTCGATATAATAGGAAGATTTATATGTTAGATTTTCTGTAGCATCTTATTATGATAATGCTTATACAATTAAGATCAGCTGTAAAAGACAGATATCAAATGTAAGAACAAGATGAATTGCAGCTTTTCGACAATGTTAGCATTTTCACCTGAGGAAGGAGTCGACGCTTTATGTGCTTGTGAGTTTCTTCTTAGTGACTTTGGATTTTGAAGTTGAAAGATACATTCTTGTTCTGATGAGGAGTCAAAGCACTGAGTTGGGATACTGCCAGTAGCACTCACTCACTCTTGAAGAGATTTATTAAAAGGAATCTAGCTGTCACTTTTTCTCTAATATCACATGAAGAAGGAGAACAAGACTAAATTTTTGGAAGCTAGAAGTGAAAACCTGGCTCCACCTTGCCCTTTGAATGTGAGATACTTGAAAAAGAAAGGGTGCTTTATCAACAGATAAAAGGGTTTTTTTAACGTATTTAAATTCAGAATAAAAGAAGCTATTTAGCTTTGTTCACATATTTGCATGCTTTTTAATACCTTAAAAGCTACAATTGCACTGTTTTCCCCATGCAGCTTGTTTCTATTAGCCTTTATAGGTTATACATTCCAAATATAATCATCAGCTGATTTCTAATCTGAGGATGAGCCAAAGTTAGAATGATCTAAAGATGATAGACAAAGAGAATCACTATATCTTCAGAAAAATAAATCCTTGATCTTGAACTGGAAGGAATCTTCAGAAGTCATCTGGTCTAATACTCTCAGATGAGAAAACTGCGGCAAAAGGTTAAGGAACTTGCCTGAAATAACAAATGCAGTGACAGAGGGAAGATTTTGAACTGAGATCCTCTGCCTCCAGAGTGATTGTTCTAGGTCAAATATAGTAAAATAACTGCTGAAAATGGGGTGAACATAGAAGAGTAAAAAGAGCAATGGAACTGGCATAAGAAGAGCTAGGCAGTTCTGATCAATATAGAAATATCTATAATCTATCTATCTACCCATCTATCATCTATATATTTATCGTCTATCTATGTATCTTTCTATCCATCTGTCTATCTATAATCTATCTCAATCATCTATCTCTATTTTTCTTTTTCATTCTTTATTTTTAAATTCTTTTTCTTCATTCTTTCCTTCCTCTCTCCCTCCTTCTCTTTTTTCTTTCCTCCCTCCTCCTTTCTTCCTTTCATCTTTCCTTCCTTCTTTTCTTTCTCTTTATTCCTTCTTTCCTTCCTCCCTCCCTCCCTTCCTTTCTTTCCTTATTTCATTCTCTTTTTTTCCTTCTTTTCTACATGGAATGGTACCACACCTATGAATTCATTGGTGTAGCAATAGGTTTGAAGTGGGGAAGAGTTCAAGTCCCAACTCTGCATCTTACTAGCTGTATAACCATAAGCAAGTCACTTAACATCTTTAAGCCTCATCTTTCTCATAAGCAAAGAGGAGATAATAATACGATGAATGCACAGGGTGATCTTGAGAAAAACATTATATACACTATATAGGATATTCCTAAAGTCTGGACACATAGAAAATGTGGAGTTATTGCATTGAGTGCATGTGAATCTTGCAAAGCACATCAACCTTTGCATCACAAATGATGGAAATCATAATGAAGATGATATTTGTTAATATTCCAATTAAGTAAAATGTTGTTGAAAATTTCATTCGTTTCATTTCTTGAAAATATGCGTTTTGCCTATGTGTTCAGATTTTAGGAACACCCTGTAGAATGTTATATGATATGAGTTATTAAATCATCCTCTTAGAGAGCCCTACTCTAAAGTCTTGATGTGGATGTGACTCTGGGCTTCCAAAGTTGATACCATCAGAGTATGAGCACAGACAGGTCTGGATGGATATGAGGGATATGATGCATCTGATTAGGGATGACCTGTATATCTTTTGTCTAAGCATGGATCTAGCTAAGTTCAGAGGGTTTCTTTACCAAATTGGTACAGGTCATGAAACATCTACTAATCAAATAATCATGGATCTTTGAATTATGACATTACATAAATTGATACTCCAGTATTTTCTGAGACAATCCTCTGGTTAATTATAGTTAACCTTGAAGTTGGCAATATGGATCTGGATTGTCATCCATATTAAAGTCATCCATAACGTAGCTTAATATTGATACTCAAACTATTAATGCAAGAATTCTGAACTTTTTTATGGTTAATGAGCTCCTTTATCAGTCTAGTGAAACCTATAGATTATTACCATGGAATAATTTTTTAAATGCATAAAGTAAAATGCATAGGATAACAAAAGAAACCAATGATATTGAAATATAGTTATCAAAATGTTAAAAAAAACTCTCAAATTCATAGACGCCAGATTAAGAACCTTTACTGACTGAAGGATATTTGTCTTTTTGTAATTCCCCTCAGGAAAATAGCTCCTTGAAGATAAACTATTCCCAGGCTCCAAGTTATTCTTAGAGAAGGAAAAACTGATTTTCAAATTCTCTCAAATGAGGCAAGTATTTCCAAGTGAAACTGATGAGACATAGTTCCATGTGTCAATAGCTTTAGTAGATGAGGCCCTTTCCTTTTTGTCTTTAGCAGTTTTCAGAAAATGAGAGCTGTCTGTATCTGCTTGACAGAGAAGAGAACAATAAGTCCAGACATCATAACTATTTTAATAACATTGACAGTTTCTTCTCTTCTCAAATGTCTTCATGCTTCTCGTGAGCTGGTAAAAAAAAACTATGACACACTGGATTTCTTACAATTAAGCAGCTGTTTGTTCCATTTGCCACAAAAAGTAAAAATAATTAAAAGTAAGTTCAACTCCATTCATCAAGAATTTATTGTGCACTTATTATGTGCCAGGGACTATGTTAGATGGTAGGGGGATAAGGAGACAAAAAATGAAATTGTGCACTTACTGTGCATCAGGAACTATCTCAGTTTATGGGGTTATGAGGAGACAAAAAATGAAAAAGTTATTGCCTTCAAAGAGCTTATATTCTACTGCAAATTGTTGATTTTTCATCTCATATCTAAATAAACTGTACTTCAAAATCAAACATTGTATATTCAAGCCCTATTTCATTACTCACAGTCGTGTAATGCTTTAATGAATGATTGTTAAATTTGAGTTAATTGATTTTTTCCCCAAATGCTCTACTAGTAAAAGGCTTGTTTGATGGATTTTACGTAACTGAAATTGTTTTGAGTATGATCCTAGTTTCATAGGGTCAAAGCTTTAGACCTGGAAGGGACCTTAGAGGCTGAGTCCAACCCTCTAATTTTATGAGCAGTCTAATGGATTGGCTACTAAAGACTAACCTAGATAAATCCTGAAAGGCACAGAATAAAACATCTGCCAAATGATAATGAATTTTTTAGCCATAGCAACTTCCTCAGAACTTTTATCTTTATTTTGAGCTGGAATCTGCATCACTTTAACAGCTACCTTTTTTCTCATAGTTCTGTCTTCTGCAGCCAAACAAATGAATTTAAACTTTCTTCAAAATGGCAGTCATTCAATACCAGTATAATAGATGAATATTTACTTTTTTGCATAAATGTTGGTATAATAGATGAATATTTACAAAATCCAATATTTAAATAAACCTGTCTTAGAAAAAGAAATTGAACAAGCCATCAGTGAGCTCCCTAAGAAAAAATCCCCAAGAGCAGAAGGATTCACAAATGGATTCTCTGAAACATTAAAGAATAATTAATTCCACTACTATATAAACTTTTTGAGAAAATGGGCAAAGAAGGAGTCCTACCAAATTCATTTTATGACACAAATCTGGTGCTGATCCCTAGTCCAGGGAGAGAAAAACAAAGAAAGAAAACTCTAGACCAATTTCCCTAATGAACATTTATGCAAAAAAAGTAATTAAAATACTAGCAAGAAAATTATAGCAATATGTCAAGAAGCTCATACACTAAGACTATATGGGATTTATAACAGGAATACAGGGCTGGTTCAATTTTAGAAAAACAATCAGCATAAATGACCATACCAATAACAAAAATAAGAAAAAAATCTTACAATTATATCAAAAGATTCAGAAAATGCTTTTGACAAAACAAAACATATTTGTATTAAAAACACTAGAAAGCATAGAAATAAATGGAGCTTTCCTTTAAATGATTAGTAGCTAGGTTGCATAGTAGATAGAGTACTGGGCCTTGAGTCAGGAAAACTCATCTTCCTGAACTCAAATCTGGCTTCAGACACTTAATAGCTGTGTGCCCCTGGGCAAGTCACTCAGCTGTATTTGCCTCAAAACAATCTGATGCTGGCTAAGAAATAGAGTGGTGGAATAAATTAGGTACACAATACATAGTAGTAAATAACCATAGTACTTTAGTGCTTGAGAAACCCAAAGATCCAAGCTTTTAGGACAAAAACTCACTGTCTGACAAAAATTTCTGGGAAAATTTGAAAGTCATTTGGCAGGAACTAGGTACAGATAAATGTCTGATAAATTAGAGGAGCAAGGAGTATTGTACATGTTAGATCTATGGATAATGGAGGAATTTATAATCAGATATGAGATAGCATTATGGAATATAAAAAAAAGATAATTTTAATCACATTAAATTGAAAAGGGTTCACACAAACAAAACCAATGTAGCCAAGATTAGAAGGAAAGCTGGACACTGGGAGGGGGGATATCTTATAGCAATTGAAATTTATAAGAATACAAGTCATGGAAGAAATTAATCCTATCTATAATCATTTTAAAATGCTCTAAATTGCTATTGATTAGATAAATTAAAATAACTAGAGGTACTATCTCACACATATTAGATTGACTGATATGTCTGAAAAGGAAAATGGCAAGTATTGGAGAGGATGTGGGAAAATTAAACTACTAATGTACCGTTGGTAAAGTTGTACACTGATTCAACTATTCTGGAGAGCACTTTGGAACTATGCCCAAAGGGTTATAAAACTGTGAATATCCTTTGATTCAGCAATACCACTCTTGCCAAAGAAGTCAAAGGAAAAGAAAAATGACATATGTACACATACTTGTAGCATCTCTTTTTGTGGTGACAAAGATTGCCCAGCAATCGGGGAATGGCTGAATGAATTGTAGTGCATGAATATAATGGAATATTATTGTGCTACGAGAAATGATGAGCAGGATGCTTTCAGGTAAACTGGAGAAGACTTACACGAACTGATACAAAGTGAAATGAGCAGAACCAGGAGAACATTGTACACAGTAATAGCAATATTGTGCTATTCTAGCAATACAAGACAATTCTGAAAGGCTTATGATGAGAAATTTTATCCTTCTCCAGATAAAGAACTGATGAAATCTGAAAGCAGACCAAAGCATAGGGTTTTTTTTCCTTTATTTTTCTTGGAATTTTGTCCGTTTTATTTTGCAGTATGGCTAATATGGAAATGTGTTTTGCATGACTTCATATAGATAATCTATAGTAAATCACTTGTCTTCTCAAAGAGGGTAAAGAGGAGGGAAGGAGAAAATTTGAAGCTCAAAGTTTTAGAAAATGAATGTTAAAAAATATAAAATACATAGGAACATAAAGGACTCCAACTATATTGAAATACATTTATCATAATATTTTTAAAAGTTCATGTACCCCAGGTTAATAACCTCATCTCTAGGAGGTCCCTAGAGAAGATTTACTAGCAAGGTACCTTGGATTCCTTTATCAGGTTACTTAGCAAAGAAAAAAAAAAAACCTTTGAACAAAATGAACACAACATAAGTTTTGCTTGGTTAATTGAATAGAAAAAGGGACATCAGTAAAACTTGCTGGTGTCTTGTCTCTAATTGCCTTTAAAACAATAATTTAAAAAAAAGAACCTACCCCAGGGGAGTGTGGACAGAAACAAAAAAACTCCTGTGAAATAACTGAAATTTACCTTTGATGTTCTACTCTCTCCCCTTCCAAGCCCTACTTCCCTAACCCCCTCTTTGCAGTACCCATAACTCCCCAAGCTAGGAAACTAGGGCCCCAATGCTGCTTTCAAATTGTCAATATTCTACAATTAATCCCCACTCCAGTCTCAAGAGATCAATAAGCCAGCATTTATTAAGCACCTGTTATGTGTCAGGTACTGTCACAGTTGCTAGCATTACAAATGCAAAAATAAACAAATAAATAAAGAATAAATAATTCCTAATGTCAAGAAGTTTACATTCCTCTGAGGTACCACTTCACACCTATCAGATTGGCTAATATGACAAAAAAGGAAAATGTTGGATGTTGGAGGGGATGTGGGAAACCTGGGACACCAATGCACTGTCAGTGGAGTTATGAACTGATCCAACCATTCTGAAGAACAATTTGGAACTATGCCCAAAGAACTATAAAACTGTGCATATCCTTTGATCCAGCAATACCACTGCTAGGTCTACATTCCAAAGGCACCTCCCCCCCAAAAGGGAAAAGGATCTGTTTGTACAAAAATATTTATAGCAGCTCTTTTTGTGGTGGCTAAGAATTGGAAATCAAAGGGATGCCCATCAATTGGGGAATGGCTAAACAAGCTGTGGCATATGATTGTAATGGAATATTATTGTGCTACAAGAAACAGCAAGCAGGATAATTTCAGAAAAAGCCTGAAAAGACTTACATGAGCTGATGCATAATGAAGTGAGCAGAACTATGAGAATGCTGTACACAGTAACAACATTGTTCAATTAAGAACTGTGAATGACTTAGCTATCCTCTGTAATACAATGATGCAAGACAACCCCAAAGGACTAATGATGAAACATACTATTCGCCTTGAGAGAAAGAACTGATATTGTCTGAATACAGACTGAAGCATACTACTTTTCACTTTCTTTCATTTTTTCTTTTATTCTAGTCCTGTACAAAATGACTAATATGGAAATCTTTATATAATTGCATATGTATAACCTATATCTGATTGTTTACCATCTCAGGGAGGGGAGGTTACAAGGGAGGGCTAGAATTTGGAACCCAAAACTTTAAATAAACATTTTTTCATTTTTTGACATTTTATTAATATTCTCTCCCCTGATATTTTCCTTTTTTAATAAATTAATTAATTTATACTTTTTCAACATTCACTTCCATAAGTTTTAAATTTTCTCCACCTCCCTCCCCTACCCCTCCCCAAGAGAGTGTGCAATCCAATATAGGCTCTACATATACAATCTTATTAAACATATTTTCATACTAATTATGTTGTATAGAAGAATTAGAGTGAATGGGAGGAACCATGAGAAAGGAAAAAAAGAAAAGAAGAGAGCAAATAGTATGCTTGGATCCGCATTCAGATTCTATATTTCTTTCTCTGGATGTGGATGTCATTTTCCATCACGAGTCTTTTGGAGTTGTTTTAGGTACTTGCATTTCCGAGAAGAACCAAGTCTATCAAAGTCAGTCATAGAAAAATGTGGCTATGGCTGTGTACAATGTTCTCCTGGTTCTAATCACTGCACTCAGCATCAGTTCATATATGTCTTTCCAGGTTTTTCTGAAATCCACCTGCTCATCATTTCTCGTAGCACAAAAGTATTCCATTACATTCATATACCACAACTTGTTCAGCCATTCCCCAATGGATGGGCATCCCCTCACTTTCCAGTTCTTGGCCACCACAAAAAGAGCTGCTATAAATATTTTTGTACATGTGGGTCTTTTCCCCATTTGTATTATCTCTTTGGAATACAGACCTAGAAGTGGTATTACTGGGTAAAAATGTTTTTTAAAGGAGTTTACATTCCATTGGAGGAGATTGCATGTCCAAGTAGATATATATTCAGAAGATCTACAAAACAGTGTTTAGGAAGGGAAGGCACTAGCATTTTTTAGAACTTCTACAAGGTAGAGGTTAGGAGGGAGTATATTCTGGGCATAGAGGATAACAATCCCAAAGTCCTAAGTCAGGAGATGGAATGTTATCTGTGAGGAACAGGGAGAAGGCCAGCACACCCCTGTATTGGTCCATAAACTTTGCTTGAAGTTAGTAGGAGTGAAGAAGAAGGCTCAGGGAATGAAATCATCACCAGATTGGAGGCATGGGGACTTTAGGTTAATAATAATAATAATAATAATTATACCGACAACAATAATAGCTGGCCTTATAAAGTGTTTTAAGATTTGCAAAGTTCTTCACATTCATTATCTCAATTGAAACTCACAGTACCCTTGTTCCTCAGGTATTCTAGAAATAACATTAACCTCACTGCAATACTAGCAAACCATTTATACTATTGCTTCAGTGGCTACAGTATTTTCATAGTGGCATAAAAGACTTAGTCTACCTCCTAAGCTGCTAGAGTTTCTCACCTATATTTCCCCCTATCTGCACTTATAAGTTTTTTGTGAAGGGAATTCCTTGGTAGAAAACACCGCCCCCCACCAACACATACCTACAAAATAGCAACTGTTCTTCAACTTAGAGTCTTGTGTCACTTGGTTTTTGGTTTCCTGGGTCACTAAGTTCGATGATTTGCCCTAGGTGACACAGCTTGTATGTGTCGAAGTCAAGATTTGAAAACAGGTCTTTGTGCCTCTGAGGCTGACTCTCATTCAGAGCATATGGCACGTTGGATATAAATTAGCCATTTATAGCTCTACACCAAATAGCTTAATTTGGACCACCTTGTCTACAGCCAATAGTCTAACTAGACGATGCTGTTTTCTTACCACTGACTTTTCTCTGATAATTAGGTATACAAGAAACAAAAAACAAAAAACAAAAAGCAGGTGCTTGCAAACTATGCAAATAAGAGAAAGTAACCCCTGAAACCATTTCACTGCAAACAGAAGATCCAGCAAGCTGCTTCAATGCTAAAACCATGGGAGGTCTGTGAACTGCCGTGGTGCTAAACCACAGGAGGCCTATGAGCTGAGGAAGGTGGTAAATCCCAGGAGAGCCATCAACTGCTTAGTTGGCAAGCCACACCAGGCCTATCAATTCCTCAGGTGCCAAGCCACAGGAGGTCAATCAACTGCACAGGTGGGAGGAGTAAGGGGGAAACAAGCTGTTCTTAAATGAAAGGCTACCAGCTCCCCAGGGGGGCAAAGATAATGAGGTGAGCCTACTGAGAACACTAGATGGCAGAAAACTCTATTTAAGAGGGGAGGGAGCCCCCTCTTTCCTAGTTGATGCATCTTTTCATTTGGATGAGTCCCATAGCACACAGAAGCCTCTGGAGCCGTGTGATTCCTAACTCTGGTTTTAACTACTGAATCAAGACGATTACCATGGAGAGCTCCAAGACCAGTTACTCCATACAGCCTGTCCTGTAGGACATTGACACCTCTGTTCTGGAAGCTGCAACTCATGTCCCACAGGTAGCGAGGTGGCACAGTGGATGAAGTGCAGGAACTGGGGCCAGGAAGACCTGAGTTTGGTTCTGTCATCAGACAGTTATTTACTATGTGACACTAAGCAAGTCATTTAACCTCTGTCTGTTTCCTCCACTGAAAAATCGAGATCATGGTAGCACCAACCTCCCAGGATTACCATGAGGAACAAAAGACATAATACTTACAAAGTGCTTAGCCCAATGCCTGGCACGTAACAGGTACTTAATAAATGTTAATTTCCTTCTTACTCATGTGTCTGGTCTAATGAAAATATACCTTCAGTATGTACTCGGAAGCTCTCCTGATACCCCTAGTGCGCACTCCTTCCTCAAATTACCTTGCTTTTATAGATTTGCAGTTATTCCTCATCAAGACAGTCCCCATCGTAATTTCAATAAGTCATAGAGCTGCATGAGAAATTAAATGGAAATTTGGGAGAGCTTCGCAGAAGCCACAGACAACATGTGAAGGCTGACAGATGACACAGAAGTTTAGAAACTCTTTTTCATACGGTATTACATTGACCTACATATAGCCTATGAACAAATACTTAACCCAATTTTAACACCTCACAAAAGAAGAAAAAAAAATTCAGACTTCTTCTCCGGTATGAATGGAGGAGCAAAGTATTTTACACAGATTGTCCAGATCATGAGTGTGCCAGACCCCTAACCCTAGTGATGTGGAAGGGATAAGTGTATTTGTATACTGCATGCCCTCAGTGAGAATGTAAGGTCCTTGAAGACAGGGACATTTCATTTATTTTAATTTGTCATTTCATCTCTAGCACCTGGTATTAGTCTTTTCATGTGGTTTACCTGGACTCTAAGCAGGGAACAGAACACAGATATTCCCACCCCTGTTCTGCTAAGATCTCCTTTGAGTATCTTCTTTGCTACAATTTCATTCTCTGATGATTTCAAGATTTAGGTAAATAGCAACAGTAGCAACTTCTTATGTTTGTATAGGAATAGGGACTGGACCTATGATTTTCTTTTTCTTTTTAAATTTTTATTTATTTAATATTTAATTTATGATTTTTTAACCTATGGTTTTCATCAGTCATAAGTCTTACAGGGGCAGACAAACTACAGCTCACAGACATTTGGCCTGCTTCCCATTTCTGTACAGCCATGAGCTATGTAACTATTCTTAGCTCACAGGCTGAACAAAAACAAGGGACAGGCCAGAACTGGCCCATAGACAGTAGTTTGTCAAACCCTGGATAAAGAATGTCCTCTACCAATGCAGATCAGCTTCTACTCTGAAATTTACAATTTTATAGAGTTACCTAGAGCACTGAGAAGTTGAGTGACTTGCCAAGAGTCATATGGCCAGTATGTATCAGAGGCTAGACTTGAATCCAGGTCTGCCTGACTTCAAGGCAGGCATTCTCTCCACTAGACCAAACTCCTTATATATGTGTATATATATATATATATATATATATATATATATATATATATATATACACACACACACACACACACACACACACACACACACACACACATATATATATATATATATATATATATAGCATTTCTTAATTTACAATAAAGCTTTCAGCTACATTAGTCCAATTTTATCCACACAACATCCTGATGAGTTAAGTACTGCAAGTAATAGACCACTTTTACAGATGAAGAAACTGAGGCTGAGAAAGATGATTTGTGCCAATGCACAAAGCTAGTTAGGGAATTTAACTTAGGGTTCTTGATCCCATGTTTGGTACTCTTTCTGTAGATTGCCTTCATCTGGAAAAGTAATGTTAGTTTTGTGGAACAATGTTTTTTTAATTTATTCTTTGTCACGAGAGGTAAATTTCTTAGAGAGGGAGGGGACAGATGCATATATTAGGAAATATAAGTGATACAAAAATTATCATTAATCATTTGCATAGGAAAAAAAGAGGATCTTTAAATTCTCAAATAAAAAAAATGTGTGTATATATTTAAAATTGCCTTGTCTGGTTGCTGGTTCCAGATACCAAACTTCTATTTGTAAAGTTAATTTTAAAAATAAATATATGCCATGAATCCCCTAAGGATGTGGGTATAGGAGGGCTATTGCAAAAACAAATCAACACTAATAAGCTGTCACAACTCCCAGAAAACTAGAAATCACCATCCCAGAGGATTAACAAATCCCTATAAAATCCTCCTCTAGATGGGTTCTTGTATCTATGCTCAGATATCCACATACATGACTTAATAAAAACAAAGCTCACACCACCATAGAGCTTGAGGAAGGGGAGAGGGAAACAGAGGAAAAAGTACAAGGTACCAATGGTAAATGAGCCAACATGGTGCATGTGTGCCAATGTACAGCAAATGTACAGCTGAAAAATGGATAAAGTTCTAAACCTAATCTAGGTGGCAGAAAACAACCATAACGACATACCTTCAAGCCTCTCTACCCTGAACCAAAGAATACAAAAAGTTTATACTACAGAATGGAAAGAAACACTTGGAGCAGGGCTACCTACGGGATTTTGACCTGGTCCAGGGAATTGTGGGATACTGATAAATCAACCCCAGAGATGTTGGTCTGTATGATCCCAAGTATTTGTGTTATCCAAGTTATATACCCTCTCAGGATGCACATGATAACTTTTTTGGTGCCTCTAGTAAATAGAGTGCTGGACTCTAGTCAGTAAGAACTGAGTTCAAATCCTGTCTCAGATGCTGACTTTCTGTGTAACCCTGGGCAAGTCCTTAACTATCTAAGCTTCAGTTTCCTTGTCTGTAAAATGAGGATAATAACACTAGGAACTTCAAAGGGTTATAAGGATCCAATAAAATAATGTACATAAAGCATTTTCTATACTTTAAAGTGTTATATAAATGTCAGCTATCATGATTGTTATTTTTACTGTTCTTTTATATCTCTAGTAGAATGTAAGCTCATTGAGGGCAAAGATCTTTTTTTTAACCTTTGGCTTTGTATCTCCAACACCTTGATCAGTGCCTTGCACACAGTAGGAGCTTAATAAGTTTTTGTTGTCCAGTTGTTTCAGTCACGTCTGAATCTCTGTGACCTCATTTGGAATTTTCTTAGCAAAGATGTTGGAGTGCTCTGCCATTTCCTTCTCCAGCTCTTTTTACAAAGGAAGAAACTGAGGCAAACAGGATTAAGTGATTTGCCCAGGGTCTGGGCTGGTATGTGTCTGAGGGCAGATTTGAACTCATGCCTTCCTAACTCCAGGTTCAGTACTGCACCACCTAGCTGGCCCTAAGATATACCTCATATACTATGTATAAAAAGTGTTTTGAAAACCTAAAAGAGCTATGTAAACAAATGTCAGTTGGTATCATTATGGTGACTTCCCAGGGGGTACACCTTTGGATGGGGAACTACTATTATAAGGAGATATTAAGATAGCTTGGCAAAGATTACTGTTCTTGGGGTCATAAGATCTGGGTTTGAGCACAAGTTCTAATACTTAGCTGTATAATCCTAGGCAATTCACTTGATGTCTCCAAACCTCAGTTCCCTCATCTTTAAAATGGGGCTAAGAATGATAGTTGCTACATTTCTGCATCTTTAAAATGGGGATAAAAATACATGCAAGGGATGTTGTAAAGAAAATGGCTTGTTAACCTTGTAGTGCTTATCTAAATGCGGGCTATTATCACCATTTCCCTTGAGTAGTGATGGTGTAGAGACATTGACATTTGACCAGCATCTGATTTCTCACTGGTGATATAGCAAGTCTGTCCTCTGGAAAGCAGTAGCAGTGATGGCCCATAATTCCCATTTCTATTCACAGATCATTGCTCTATACTCAATGCAGTTTGTCCAAGTGTCCCCATCCTCAGCAGGCTTTATGGCAGCCCAGTGTCTCTGAAAACATTCATTCTGACTGAGAAATACATGCACTGGGTATATGTGCTGCCATCAAGCTGAGGAAAAGAAACCATAGCTCAATCTAGGTAAGATCAATGTTTGTTGGTGTTGTTTGTTGTTGTTTTAATCCAGACACCAAATTGCTATCAGGTGAAGTTATCATGTAAATAAACAGAGAGAAACAGATGGCTCCAGACTGAATCCCAGGATTTCAGAGCATTGCTGATGTTATAAATGAAGAAAACATAGGACAACTCATTAGCAAAAGAAGCAGGGCCCTGGAGTGAAGAGCAGCTTGACAAACGGGCTCATGTTTTTTAACAGTGCATCAAAAAAAAAAAAGTAAAAAGGCAACATTACCTCCACTGTTAGTTCTTGTTTAATGGAATGCCATAGATTCCAGCCTTCTGAATACACCCAGATGAAATATGCATTTCCAAAGTGTTCCAAGAAAGCATTTTACAGTAGCACCAAAAATAAGACATCACTGTGCCCCTTTTATAACCTTGCCTTTATGTACATGTAATATACATAGTGCACATGTAATGTACATAAGGTACATGTAATGTACATAAGGCGATGTAATGTACATAATGCACCTGTAATGTACATAAGGTACATGTAATGTACATAAGGCGATGTAATGTACATAATGCACATGTAATGTACATAAGGTACATGTAATGTACATAAGGTGATGTAATGTACATAATGTACATGTACTTGGTTTTTCCTTTTGAGTTCCATAATATTATGGCTGTCTATTTTTTCTAACATAGTTAAATATTTTCAGCGAACTATTTGTTCCCATTAAGTGCTGGAAGAAGGGTCCCTAGGGAATTTGGATATTGCCTAATTCTCACTTGTAGCCTTGGTACAATACCACACAATAAATGTAGAGAAACAGTTCCCCTTTACATGTCTTCATCCAACCCTAGCCTCAGGTCCCTATAGGGTTAAGTACAGAGGTTGAATTATTGTCCAAAGCACTTACATATTGATATCATGCATGAATAAAACTGAGTCAGGCATAATTTATCCTATACTTCACGAGAAGGTGAGGGGGGGAAAGGAGAAGTTTACTTGCACAGTTTTTGTGGATCAAGATAAGTAGATAATCATAAATCATATTTTCTAACCGCTGGCATATACTTAAGGAATGATATTAGGAAGTATGGTTATTGCATCACGCAAGTTAAACATAACCCTTGCTCTTTGAGAGTTGTGTTATTTTTGTTGCTGTTACATGTTGCATATCTTATATTACGTTTTTATAATATATACAGTATATTATGTATATTGTATGACCATATATATGTAATATATGTATATACATAAAATATATGTATAATAATGTAATATATACATTATATACATACACATATATACATACACACATCTATGCACATACATGTGTGTATGTGTGTGTGTGTGTGCGTGTGTGTGCATGTGTGTGTGTGCGTGTGTGTGCATGTGTGTGTGTGTGCCTGTATTTGATCTTGATCTCACCCAAACTGGAAGTAGTATCCATTCACAGACCCAGCTGTACTGCTAATCTGTATGGAAACATTGAACTGCTCCATTTCCAATTTGAATCACTTTGCCTCTCCTTTAACCATCCTAGTTGTCCCACATTCCCAAGGATCACCATATTGATTATCATTGTTATTTTATTACGAATAATAATTATTATTATCAATCATAATGACAATAATAATAATCTCATTCTCTTCTATTTCCATATTTCCTATGAAAATCATTCTAGATTAAATCACTATCTTGATAATATCCTTTTTTAAATTTAATGTTCTGTGGAATACTTCACAGGTGGATAAAATAATGGCTTTTTGTAACCAAATAACAATATTCTGATGCAAATTCACCTTCCGTAGGTTCACTGAGAGTAACTTCAAAAAAATTTCAGTAGCAAATAGGACAAAGGGATTCCATGTACCTACCTCATCCTGTTCCCAACATGATTTTTTTATTTATTCTGTAGGGTCTTCTTATTTTGAAATCTTATCATTACGCATAATTTGGGAATTATAAGTACTGAGTATGGAAAACATCTATTAAATGGTGTTTTTAAATTTTTATGGATCAAAGCTATATCTGAGAAATTGTGGACCATATTTCTTTCTCATGGTCTAATTTAGTACCATCACTAAATATGCTTTGCATAATTAGCAGCTTAGCTATCAGTAGCTTTGACCCTATTGCTGATAAGGAAACCAAGCATCTGCTTTCAAGTTGAGTATAAACTCATAATTCATTGGGCATCATTTGAACAGTTCAATCTTTTAGTGTAATGTCTAAAAAGAATATCACACAGTTACATAATATTTTAAAAAGCACTTCTGTGTGGTAGGGAGTACAAATGCTTTTACTCTCTTTTTGTAGACGAGAAATTTAAGACCCAGACAGATTATGTGTCTTTCCAGTAGACACATAGCAAGGCAGCTGATGGTGCAGTGGACAGGGCACTGAACCTGGAGCCAGGAAGACCTGAGTTCAAATCCATCCTTATATATATTTTAGTTGTGTCACCCTGGGCACACAGGGTTTCACAACCCTGGGAATCAGATTGCTTATCCATAAAAGGGGGACAATAAAAGTACCAACCTCCTAGGGTTGTTGTGGGAATAAAATGAAATCTTTATAAAGTGTTCATAAAATTTAAAGACATATATGTATATGTGTGTACATAACACACATATACATATATATATATACACATATGCATATATGTGAATGTGCGTATGTGTATATGTGTTTATGTTAGCTAGCTAGTAGCAAGAATGATAGTAGAAACTGGAATCCAAGTTACCTAACTCCAAGCACTCTTTCCACCATGTATGATGAACCTAATACCATTCGTCTAGTTTATATTACAAGTAGTACTATGACCTTAACCCAAAATAAGGCTTAAGTAAAAAAAAAACAAATAAATAGGCTATTTAGAGTTAAGGTCACATTAATAAAATTCTGCATTAGAAGGATTCTCAAACTCATTCCAGGGTTAGTTATATTCAAAAAAATTTCAACCATAACTAAACAAATATGATTTGGGATTGGGAAATCATGAATTATTTAAATCTACATTCCAGAAACACCTGGTGTGGAAAGCAGGCAGATCATAAAGCAAGGAACAAAAGAAATAATTCAATTAGAACCAGTAAGAAAGTCACTGGTCCACATTAAGGGCCTTTAGTAGGCAGTTGTTCCCAAGTTAGCTATTTCTTTTCTAACCAGAAGCATAAAACACATATGCAATCACTCAGATTTCCTTTTCTTTTAAAAAATATCATTAACTCTCAAAATAATATTAATTCCATGAGGCAAATTCTTTAGGTGAAAAGTTTTGTTAGGTAAATATACTGAAGTTGCCATGATTAAATCAAGGAATAATTTTCTGTAAAATATAGTAATTAAAATAGCTTTTAGGTGATTAATTTCTGAACAGTGTTACCAAAAAGTAGCAAAAACAAGAGAGGATTGTTTTTTTTAATCTAGATAGCCTAGGAAACTGTTGTTAATGCGTAAAAGTTAGAAAGAATCAACCAATGTGCTTTGGTATTCTAAAACACATTTTTAAAAATAATCTGTGATTCTCCTCTTACCAAAGGAATTGCTCACATCATATGACTTATCCATATTTCCCATATTTTAGAATAGTTTTTAGCGTATTTTCAATGTGTGTGACCAGGTAGATGATGATATTATTAGCCCTTAATCAGTAGGGAATATATCTTTTAACCTGTCTTCCCAATAATGATATAGATTTATTTTGCTCTATGCATATACCTTTTTCTTCATTCTCATCAGAACTAACAGCATGCATATGGATGATAGCTAGCTATGGCTAAAAATGTAAATTACAGCAAATGAATAGATCTAAGCCAATTGGCCTGCAAAGTAGCTAAAGCAATAACCTTGTTTCATTAGCACGTGTTAACCAATTGAACTAACTAACCACCACTTAGTTGCCCACTAAAAGGCAGCCTCACAGTAATGGGAGTATTTCTTTTTCATGGTATTGTACTGAGATTATACGTGAGAGGCAGCTTGGGATACAGGCTGCTGGCCTTGGGTTCAGGAAGACCTCAGTTAAATTCCTACCTCTGATCCACACAAACTGTGTGAACATGGACAAGTCGTTTAACCTCTTAGTGAAACAAACAATACTTTAAAATTAAAAATTCCAACATAATATAAACTCCTTGAGGGTGGGGGCTGTTTAATTTTTCCATTTTTGTCTTTGTATCTCCAGGGCCAAGCACTGTGTTTAGAATACTGGTGTTTAACACATGCTTCCTGAATTAAATTAACTTGTGGATGAGTTGCTGATCAAAATCGGAAGGGAAAGTTTCCATGCTGGGGGTTTCCCACACTAAATAAATTACAGATCTGGAGCAAAAAGAAATGAAGATCATTAGACCAGGAGTTATTAACTTAGGGTCCATGAACATTTTTTAAATTAAAAATTTTTTACAACTGTATTTTGATGAATTAGTTCTTTTATAAGCCTATGTATTTTGATGCAATTGAAAACATTATTGTGAGGTTTACATGTAATACACAAAAAAGTTTTTTATATGCTTATCTTTAAGGACATTTTCAAAAAATTGCAATTCGGGAATAAGGTATACCTTGTCTATTAAGTTCTATGATAGCCAGACCTGTAACTTATTTATCTTTGCATCTTTATCATGGCTTATCACATCATTCTGTATATAATAGGTACATGACAAATTTTTATTGATATGAGACAAATTGACGACAGACAAATTTATCATATTAATTGTATTAAATTTTGTTTATAATTTGAAGATGCCCATAAATACGATATAGTCTCTCTCCAAATAAATTCTTAACTAAAATCATGTTGTATCATAAAATGGATGAGATTTTTAAAGTGATAGGTAGTGAGTATAGTCATAAGAAATATGTGTTCATGAATCAACCATTTCTGCCACGAACACCAGGTTTCCCCAAACATTTTTAATTCTAGCCATCTAACAGTGAACCAGTTCACTGGTTCACTATTAATTAAAAGTTCAATGCCAGCTAAATCCCTGAGAACAAAAAGTATTTGGCAGGGAGGATCAGAAGAATACCCACACATACACTCCCAAGTCCTTGTCCAGAGGAAAACTTGGAAAGAGTGAAGGATTTGGGCTTCTCTTTAGAAAACTAGTGGAATCCTGTGTAAAAGCCAATGGCAATGCCTTCATTATGAGCTGAGGACAAATAGACACATTGAGGAAAGACAGCTTCAGGACTCTACAAGGAGCCTAGCAGAATGTAACACCATGCCTAATGGGAATTTCATGAGCACCACACAAAGGGAAGAAAAGAACTTTGAAGAAAGGAGCTGTGAGTTACTACCACTTTGCCACATGTGATCTCTAAGCTCTCCCTTTGATTCTGTATAAATTGGTAAAAAAAAAACAAAAAAGTATGTCACAGATTTTGGGGAGGAATGTTCTGTGCCAACTGTCTTTATTATACACTATCTTAGTAAGTACTCTCTTCTAAAAGCTCATTAAGGCTAGGTGACTCACTGTTACCAACCATTAACCAATGAGAGAAGCACACTAGTGGGCTCTCATGAACAAAAGTATTACACACACACACACACACACACACACACACACACACACACACACACTCCCCAGATAGATCCTGAGGGTCCTTTGGAACTATGAAGGGAGAAGTTTGATACAGCCAATCTGCAGAGTGGGGGTTAGGAGAGGGAGCCCAGGGAATGAAGTATAAATGTAAATCTATGCGTATGAAAACAAATAGCTTCCTCCCTGTGAGGAAAGCCATTGAATCTTTGTGGTTAGATTTTGTGTACCTACTATGTTATATCTAAAAAGTTCAGAAGGGAAAATGGCAGGACCTCAATAAGTGAAGGACCTTTACAAAAGTAGTTTTGAAATTGCTCCTGGGACCAAATAGGTATTATTAAAATGCAGTTACCACCACAGGTGGCAAAGGACATGTAAAAGCAAAAGAAGGAAGTGACAATGTCATAGTAGAAACAATAAAATGTATTTTTATTGGTATAAAATGATCAAAGAAGCTATGTTACGTATGTGACCACTATATTTAGATAGACATTATCTTTCCCTACTTTGGGGTCATAAATATAGAGAAAAGAGATTGTCTTATTAGTTTTGAAAATGAAACAAGACTTCCAAGCTGTTTCACTAGAGGAGAAGACCAGGTATATAGGGCGCTAATGAAAGTGATTAGAGTAAGGATCTAATTAAAGGCTTAGCACTTCCAATAAGCTTGAAAACCATGAACATATGACTTCTAATTTGAAAAGAAGGTTTAGTGTAAGCTCTAATTAACCTCAAGAGATAGCAGGCTGATAAGTAAATTAAATAGGGATTGATAAATTGAGATTAGTGGGATGACAGCAATCTATAATTGTAGGTGTTTATATTTCTTTTATATCTTGCTCCTTACCATAATTCTATCTTGAAATTCCTCTTACAGAGAAATACTAAACATTTATGCTGCTTATTTTATGAAAAACAATTCTTTTTTCTCCTCCCCTCTCAGCTATCCACTAATGAAGAAGTGGCTTCTGGTTTGTATTTCTAACCCAATGCCCCAGTGTTTTTCTGCTTTCAGGTATTGAAATTGTAACCTTTCTGTCTAGGTAGTACTAATCAAGGGATATGACTCACAAATTCTATTTCATATCAGCAAGTATCACAAGCACTAAATTAGTATTATTATTAATAATTATTATGTAAATGAATACAGACATATTTACATATATACACATTGGTATATATGTGTGTACATACATATAAACAAAAAAAGATGTAATTCATTCATTATCTCTTAGAATGGAAATTCCTCTTGCTAATAAGGATCAGAAAAATCAATATAATATAGTCTCATAAAGTTTCCTGAAGCATTTAAAGATTAAATGAATTGCCCATGGTCAAAGAACTAGTTTGCATCTGAGGCAGAATTTGAATCCGGGTTTTCCTAATCCAATACTGGTCCTTTATCCACAATTCCAAGTTGTCCATTAAAAAAAAACACTTAACTAATGAGAATATGGAATTACAAGAAAGATAAATTAGGGGAGAATTATTCACTTCACAAAAGTATCCAACGTAGAATTCCATTTAAGTAGCAAGCTGACCTACTGCATTCTAAATGGTTTAATTTACAAAAATTAAATGCACATGCAACTTTAAAAGGAAAACAACATACACCTGTTGCATAAAGTGAAGTCCACTTGCCTTTAATAAAAACCAGCTGTCACATCTTGAAGTCATATCAAAAGCAACCATTCTTTCCATTAATTTCAATGAAGAGTGAGTCTCCTTTTTTCCCCCACTACCTCACCACCCTACCACTGGTGATAAATGGAGGTAGGTGGCCTTCAGGGTCTTTTGTGGAAAGCATGGCTCAAAGACCAAAAATGTTTAAAGAAATACTTGAGACTCAAATTTTATACCTTTAGAGGAAGCATTTCCAAGCTTTATATCTGATTGTTAGTTAGCCCTTAAACTTAATCATCTAGAGGCTTAAGGAAAAGCTTCTCTAGAAGCAAAAAAAAAATTGAGAATGACCAACCTAAAATGCGTACATTTGAAGAAATGACCTTCCATAAAAATATCCTTTTATGGAGAAGGGAACAAAATAATCAGCATCTTCTGGCAGGTAATAACCACCAACCTTAATGCAGTTCTATTTGACACAGAAACCTGTTAATGATGCCTACACTAACATCAAATGGCTTTGATCAGCTCCACTGTGATGCAAAACACCCTAGCACAGCCATTGAATGGAAATAAGGATGAAATAGAAGAACTATTATGAGAGAAACCATAAGATGGCATTCATGTCTTCAAATAAGAAAAGTTCAAAGAAGTAGAGAAAATGAAAAACAGAGTGGATTCCACCACTAAAAAAAAAGGCCGTCAAGGGCTACATGATATCATATCTATACCCTTCAAAACAGAATCCTATCATTGTGAATTATAACACACTTTCATTTTTCTCAACCTGCTGCACTCTGCCAAAAGAAGATCAGCCCAGCCATGCACCAGCTCCTCCATGAGAGACCTACAGGTGAATTTCAGTGACATCTCACAGGTCAGCTCAGGACAAAGAATACTGTGAGAGTTTCAGGATTCCTAATAGGTGCCCTGTCTCTCTTGGTAGAGGTAGCTTTAGACATTTGAAGAGCAAGTTTTAAACGGCTGGATTCCTATCACTTAAGAGTGGTTGTTCAGTCATTTCAGCCCTGTCAACTTTTCATCATGCCATCTGTAATTTTCTTGGCAAGGATGCTGGAGTGGTTTGTTATTTCCTTCTCCAGCTCATTTTAACAGATGAGGAAACTGAGGCAAACAGGGTTAAGTGACTGGCCCAGGGGTCACACAGTTAGTAATGTCTGAGGCCAGATTTGAACTCACGAAGAGGAGATCTACTGGATGATAAATGGAATTCTAATATACTCAGAAGGCATATGAGTTCAGATATATAGGTTTCTGTAACACATTTTGGTCCAAAAGGTAAATGTAATAGTGAATTGTTTATGATTACATCACCTCTGTCCCAATGTGACACTGTAGAGCAGAATTTACACATCTTTTGAAAGCTAAGAACACTGAGTTCATTGTCTATAAAACACTCCGAGTTTCTCAAATGAAAATAGTGTAGTACTTTACATGGTGATATCTTTTATTGGTATAGTAAAATCCCATTTTTATGGAATAGGTTGCGACCAAGGTCATTCTGTAAAAACTGATTTTACAGAAAATGGAAATTGGCCATCTACCCTAATAATTTTATAGCAAAAAAATATGCCATTTTACTTGAATAATGTTGGGAGAATTCCCTCATTTTCATTTTACTACTTAGACCACACAAAAACACAATAAAGTGTGATATTAAAGTCTTAGAAGGTATCACAAATCTTTTTTACCAGCCACTTTCATTAAGTAAAATCATCTTTCTCTTGAAATTTTTATGTGAAAATGGGATTTTTTTCTGCCTTAATAATTATTGCCTATTTGGCTTCACAAGGTTGCTATGAAAATTAAATAATGAAGCATTCAAAAGCAAATACAATGACGAGAAAAATATGACTAGTACACTAAAAATAGAAACCTTCACCTCCAAATTAAATGTGAGTTGTCTATACTGTATTCTTATGTACTAAATCTGAACTACTGTATCATGGTGGTTTTATATAATTTGTTACTATCACATTCCCATTAAATGACCCTTGGTTCATAGATTTAGAATTGAAATAGAGACCACCTAGTCCAACCCCTCATTTTATTGATGAAGAAACTAAGGCCCAGAGAGGGTAAGTGAATTGTTCAAGGTCACAGAGATAGTATCAAAGACGCAATGGGAATGTAGGTCCTCTAATTCCAAAGCCAATGAATGCTCTTTTCGCCATAGCAAACTTTCTCCACTTATTCATCCACTTGCTCATCTGTTAATGTATTTATCCAATGAATAGTTAAGAGCAGCACATCAGTCCTTCACTCATCCATTTATTCATTCATCTATTAAATTAACATTTAATAAGCCTGCTATGGCTGAGAAATATAAAGTTCAGATAAGCCCTAGCCCCTGCTCTTGGATGTACTGAGTAGATCCTAGGACAATTTATAGGCGAATGCACATGTTAAGCAGTCATGGATGCACTGACACTTGCACTGATAAAAGGAGTGCTCACGTAGGTGAGCAAAGAGGTCGCTGTTATCTCCTTAATTTGAGAAATATTTTCACAATAAGTTCCTTTTTATTTTCCTGGGTTATTCTGTATGTTATCTGTCACCACTAAGAGCACCAGTGTTGTAGAAATGGTCCCATCAGGCCTGTGTTTGGTCATGCTCCTTTGGTTCTGTTAATTTCTCAACTGCAACCTAAATCTGCACCTTCCCCATGAACACTTAGATGCAGATGTCTCCATAATTCATTGTTGTTTACTGCTTCTAAAATCCCTGAGTTCACTGAAATGACTCAGACGCTTGGTATTATTCTGGGCTGCTTGTACAGAAAGACTGTTCGGAAGGACCACATGCAAAGAATATACCTTCTGTGCTTGTCAATGATTTACCCTCTTTCTTCCCCCGTATTAGAACCAGGGGCTCTAGTCACTGACCAAAGTTATCTTAATATTTATGTTCTTGAGAAAGCAACATTTACTATGGGGTCCCACTATTCCACTTGTGCTTTTGGGGCTACAAATCCTTAGTGAGTAATATTGTGTTAAAAAAAAACCACCATTAGGCCAATAGTCTACCATGAACTACAGACGTTTATCTGAAGAACACAAAATATAGGAATCTAATATCCAAATACCCTTTACTTCAGAATAAACAAAGATACTATTGGGGAGCCAGATACCCACGATAGCACCTATGAGCAAATTCATGTAAGAATAACTGTAGGGAAAAAAATCATCCAAAACCTAGATGTATTTTGTGTTAGACTAAAGTTACACCTAATCTAAATTTTATTACTTGTATTTCTCAGTTTCCATGCCTTTCATTCTGGTTATATACATTGCGTGTATTTCCTCTGTTTACCCAAAGCTCAAACTGGCAACTTTTTTCTAAACAATTCTTTTGTTTCTTACTTTAACAGCAGACTAAAATCCCTTAACAAAAGTTTCTTAAATTAAATTAACATCAAAACTTGAAGGATGGTTATTATTTTATGTTATTAACTGCCCAAGTCCATTCACTTTTCTCTGAACTTGCTGAGTACTATTAGCAAAGAAGGCTTAACATAAGGACCCAGTAAAAATACTTCCATCCAAGGTGTAGCCCAAATAAATTGAGAAAGGTTTATGACCTGTTTGATCACCAGATAATAACTTTTTTTTGGAGGTGGGGGGAAATGGGCCTAACAATTAATTCAGGCTGTCTACTAAGGCATAAAATGGTTATTGCCAATCTCACCAGTGGAGAGAGCACCCAACATTCTACAGGGTGTTCCTAAAGTCTGGACACATAGGCAAAATGCATATTTTTAAGAAGTGAAATGAATGAAATTTTCAACAATACTATATTTAATTGGAATATTAACAAATAACATCTTCAATATGATTTCCATCTTTTGTGATGCAAAGGTTGATTCACTTTGCAAGATTCATGTGAACTCGATGCAATAACTCCACATTTCCTATGCGTCCAGACTTTAGGAACACCCTGTAATTATGGCATCTTTAGAAATATAGAATAGTTATTAAAATAATTTTAAAAGCAACAATAGAGGCAGCAAGGCATGGGGGATAGGAATGAGCCTTGGAGCCAGGAAGACCTCAGTTCAAGTCTTGTTTTTAAAACATGTGTGATGGCGGCAACTCACTTCACCTGTCAATGTCCCAGGAAATTTTCTATGGGAAACATGAGATCAATTGTTGATGTAAGGGAATTTCTTTATAGAGAGTTCTCTAGATCTTTTAAATCACAGGTCCAGTCTAAAAATGATTATTAATACTAACAATATTTTAAATGATGTTTAAAGCATTTCAAAGTTCTTTGACACATATCTTCTTGTTTTATATAAATGAACTCATTATTTCAAAGAAACTACATTCATATGAATTAATCTGAAAAACATTATCATGGTGGTTTTATCTAATTCATTATCATCACATTCTCTTATTATGGTGAGAAAGCAGAAAAAAGAAGTACATCTGTGATGTCAGTACCCTGAACTTAAAACACTGACTTCAAGGAGAGCCTCATACTCCCAGAAATGTATCCCCTGTCTCTCCATCCAACCACACTGTCTCTGATGTTAACATCACTGTTTCTTGGAGGGTTTCTACATGTCCTGTGAGCAGACCATGAACAAAAGACAAAAGGCCCAGGGCTGTAAAGTATTCCAGGGGGTCCGGAAATCCAACCCACATGGGGACTTCAGTCAGAAGCAGTGCCAACAAAGATAGCTAAGATTTTTCCACACTGTGGCTAAGAGTCCCAAAGGGTACTAGAAGCTTGGCCACAAGTACAAGTTTCTCTTGCTTCCTGCAGCAGGGGGCATTTGGGTTAAGCCGCTTCCTTACTATGAAAAAGCTAAAACATAGCCCTAAAGTCATTCCACTAACTAGATTCATCGAATGCAGAAGTAATACCTGAAAGATTTTGAGTTGAGTCATTTTTCATTGTTATTTTGTTTTTAAAAGTCTTCATTGCATTGGGATGATCTGGATGTAATAACATACTATGCAAGCTCAGGGTCACTAATTCTATCCCACAGAAGATTTAGAAGGATGGTCAATATGTTTAAGACAAAAGTAGCTCATTCCTATAGCACTTCCCAAAGGTTCCCAAAGCCTCTGAGGGAAGTAACAAATGTATTCTAATCTGCATTTTATAGAGGAGGAAAGTCTCAGAGAGCTTCAGTACCAAAGCAAACATATATACACACTACATAAGGTATGTACAGATATCTGTTATGTGCTGTCTATATATATATATATATATCTACAGACATATGTATAGGCATAAACAGACACATAGATAGCTATATATGTTATAATCACTTATAAGTCATATGTGTATATACAAATACATTTATATAAATATGTGTACATACACAAGCACACATATGTATGCATGCATGTATGTGTGTATGTATGTGCACATATATGTATATATGTGTATACATATATACATATACATACACATATGTTTGCGTATACATATGTACATATATATATATTTATATATGAAGGGAAATGTACAAAGTTTTCCCCAAAGTCTTCAATTTCTTTTCATAGGTGAAAGTTTCAGAGAAAAGATTTTGACCTGATAGAAAGCGAAAAAAGCTTTCTAACAATTAGAATGTCCAATAGAAGAACTGGTTGCCTCAGGAAGTTTATTCCTGATTACTGGAAGTCTTTGAGTGAAGGTCAGATGGCCAGGATCACCCACTGGCTCATAGACCAAGAGCTGAAAGGCACATGTGAGACTTTCAAGCCCAGCCTGCTCATTTGACAAACAAGCAAAATGAGACCCGGAGAGGTTAAATGATTTGGCTAACCAGGCAGAGAGCAGCAGAGTGGAGATTTAGACCCAGCCTCTGTGACTTCATACCCTCAATTCTTACTTTCCTGTATACCATGTTGTTTTCATTGGTTAGGGCTATTGGGAGATCTAATGTCTTCTGCAAGGGAAAACAAAAAAAGCCAGTGTCATTGAATGACAGAATATGTGGAGTGGGGTGTAAGGTATAAGAAGACTAGAAAGGTAAGAGGGAGCAAAGTGATGAACAGTTTTAAAAGTCAAAAAAAGGATTTTATATTTGATTCTGGAGGGAATAGGGAACCACTGGAGTCAATTGAAATTGGAAGCAAGTCAAACTAGATGACTTCTGAGCTCCCTCCTTTCCACCTTTGATATTCTGTCGTTGTCTGGATTCATTTCCCTGTCCTGTACTGTGACTAAGGCAAGCATACCTGGTTTAATGATGACATTAGCATTTATATAAAGTATGCAAAGCACTTTGCAGAGATTACCCCATTTGTGTATCTCAAAAATCCTATCAGATTGATACTACCGGTACTCACAGATGAGCTGACTGAGGCTCAGAGAGATTAAATAATGGGCCCATGGTCATACAGCTAGTAGGTATCAGAGAGAAGATTTAGACCCAGTCTTCCTAACTCTAAATCTGGTATTCTATCCACCATGCCAGGCTTCAATATTCTTATTTGCTATTGCAAGGGGAAATGAGGGCCTCTAATGGCATATCCCCACATAATGAGGTTAAAGACGCTGCATCTGGGAGTATTGTGATGGTGTATAATTGAAGTGCCTCTGAGAGACATTAGAACATGTGTAAACATTGAATAACTGGTTCCGGTCGGCTAACCATGTATGGAGGCCCTCTGATTGGCTGTGGAGGCATTCAAAAAAGGACCGAGTCAGTTTGGTTTAGTCTTTTTAGCTACTCTGCTCCGTTTGATCCATTCAATCATAGCAATCAGTCAAAGGCAATGTTGTAATGCTGACTATGGGTTTTATTAATCCATTCTATTTTTTCTGCCCTGTTAACATAGATCAAATATAGCTTTCTATTTCTTCCCAAATTGTATGCCCTTTTATAATACTGGTATATCCCATATTATGGAATGTTATTACATAGTATTTGGGGCAGTTAGGTGGTTCAATAGATAGAGCGTTGGACTCGGAGAAAGGAAGACTCCTCTTGCTGAGTTCAAATTTGGTCTCAGATACTTACTAGCTGTGCAACCATGGGAAAGTCGCTTAACCCTCTTTGCCTTAGTTTCCTCATAGGCGAAATTGGGATAATAATAGCACCTATCTCTCAGGGTCATTGTGAGGATGAAATGAAATAATAATTGTAAACTGCTTAGTACAGTGCCTGGCATATAATGCACAATATATACATGATAGCTATTATTATTATATGAGGGCAGCTAAGTGACTCAGTGGATAGAATTCTAGGACCAAAGTCAGGAAGACTCTCCCTGAGTTAAAATCTGGCTTCAGGTATTTACTAGTTGGGTGACCCTGTGCATGTCACTTAACCCTGTTTGCCTCAGTTTCCTCATCTGTAAAATGAGCTAGAGAAGGAAATGGCAGACCACTCCAGTATCTTTGCCAAGAAAACCCCAAATGGGGTCACAGAGATTCTGACATGACCGAAAAACAACTGAATAAATATTCCATATTATGCTGCACTATACCTTTAAATGAAATTGATATGATCTGCCAATAAAACCTAGTGCTCATTTTCAATGAAAATGAGGTCGTTTTTACTATAAACACTCAGAGCTTGTTACTTACTGGGTAAGATCACAACATCGTCGCCTGGTGCTGGGGTCGTGTGATTGTATCCACCCCAGCCCTCTTCAACATCTCGCCATGTTGTAGGATGGGACCATTTTAAAATGGATTCAGGGACAACAGATGGAACTACAAAACAAAAGAAACATGATAAAAGCTTCAATGCAGATTTTGTTCGTTATGTTAACTTTCTACTTTTACCTTATTTTAAGATAAGATTTTAAGATATTTGCTATCACCTACGGAACTAGTTATGTTTTGAACCAGTATGTTTCAGAAGTGTCTCTTACAAGACAACCATGGTGCAGGTGCTCATCACTTAGGATTCGAACTATTAGAATAGTTTACTAGTTGGACTTCCTACCTCTCCCCAGTCCAGTTGCTCCTCAACTCAGCTGTCGAAATGATCTTTCTAAAGTGCAAGTGTGACCATGTTACCTCCTATACAGTCGACTCTAGTGGCTCTCTATTGCCTCAGGAATAAAATATAAAATTCTCTGTTTGATTTTCGAAACCATCCATAACCTGGCTTCTTTCTTCCTAACTTTCTAGTCTTCTTACTCTTTACCCTCCCCACATATGCTGCCAACCAATGATACTGGCCCCCTTGCAGTTCCTTGAACAAGACATTCCATCTCCCAGCTTCAGGCCTTTTCACTGACCATCCCCCACACTTGCAACATTGCCTTGTCCTCATCTCATCCTCCTAGCTTTCTTGGCTTCCTTCAAATCTCAGCTTAATCCCTACCTGCTACAAGAAGCCTTTCCCATTCCTTCTTAAGCCTTATGATTTTCCTCAGCAATTATCTCCAACTTCCCTCGTATGTATCCTGTTTGTACATAGTTATTTGGCCATAGTCTCCCCTTTAGACTATAAGCTTCTTGAGGGCAAGGATGAATTTTGGTCTTTCTTTTTGCACTCTGCACTTAGCACAGTGCCTGGCACATGTTGGTGTTTACAATAATTGATTTTCACATCCATCCTCTTATCTACATATTACCAAACCTCCAAGCTATCATTCTATCTTTTGCCTCTTAACTGAACCAGTATAATAGCCCCTCTATTGGATTTCCTCTTTCCAGTAGCTCCTCTCTCTGATTCATCCTCCACGTAGATGGCGAAATGAGCTTCCAACAACATAGGGTTCTTGAATACTCTCTCATTCAAAAATCTTTCATTGGCTCCTTCTTGCCTCTAGGATATAATCAAAATTCCTCAGTTTGCTATTTAAAAGCATACCACGTTCTGACTCCAACTTAATTTCCAAATTTATTTAATGTTACTCTCCTTCACATATTCTACAATAGAGCAAACTAACTTTTTTGCTCTTTTACCTAAACTCAGTATTCTAACTCCAGTCTTCCATTGTGTTGTCATCCTCAGTTATGGGAATGCAGTCTGTCCTCATGTCTCTGCCTCTTACATACTTAATTTCTTTTACAACTCACGTCAAGTGCTCTCTACTTGAAGCCCTTCTCCAGTTGTAGGGCTCTCTCCTTTCTTAAAAATACCTTTGTAATAACATTCCAGTATATGTGCTTATCCCAAATAGAATGTAAGGTCCTTCATGACGGGGGCTATTTTATCCCTATATTTGCATCTGGGGAGTCCAGCACAGTGCATGACACCCAATAGGTGTTCAACAAACACTTGCTGATTGATTCCTGATTTCAAGGGCAACTCTCTAAGTCGAACTGCTTCCCAAAGTAAATAATGTATACATTATTATCCCCATTTTATAAAAATTTTCCAGAACTTGAAAGTCAGAATGTCTGGATTCTTTAAATAATGGACAATTCAGCCTATTTCATAAAAATGTATGCTATATCCCCTATAAAATGGGGATTGCCTCATTTTATAGCAAATAAACACTAACAAAAATTGCTTTTGCATTTATCTATCCTTTGTTACCTAGTTCCTTATGAGCATGGACCTTGCTTTACACCATACCAAAGATCCATTTAGATTTCAGGAATTGTCAATAAACTTAGATGGGACAAAAATATGTCTTTATTTTCAATTAACCTTGGATTTCCCTTGTAACTTTCTACATTTTATTTTATGCCTTTAAAAATATCATTATATGAAAGGATCCCTAGCTTTTGCTAAATTTCCAAACTGGCACATGAAACAAAAGAAGGTTAAGAATCAATGCACCGTACACACTATGATGCCTGGTATATAACAGGAACTCTATAAATATTTATTAAGTTGAATTCTACCAGACAAAAAGACCATCCCCCAAAATGACTCATATATATTTCATTCACTCAGAATGGTTTGCTATTATGTTTTGTCATTCAATATGATTGGTTAAGCAAGTGCTTTATAATTATGAGCTGTCCATTTTAAAAAAAAATGGAGTAGATTTTCCCTTATTACACTGAGTAAGGGAGAATTGACTATATCTAGATTGTTTGGATCAGATTGCTACGTGGCATACAGGAAGACACAAACAGAAGTTGCAAAGGTAATGTTGGCATAGATGGGTTAAGAACTGTTTCATTGAAGGAGACATCCACATTGATGAGATGGAAGATCCATTTGAGTTTCTGGACAGTACACACACACACACACACACACACACACACACACAGGTCTTTGTATCCCCAATACCTACTGTAGTATCTGGTATACATATGTATATGTATATGTGTACACACACATATATATATATACACATATACACACATATATATTATATACATACATACACACACACACACACACACACACACACATATATATATATATATATATATATATATATATATATATATATATATATATATATATATATATATATATATGAAGATGCCCTTCTTTTCAGCCCTAATGGTTTATGACACATTTATTAATATTCATTTTGCTGATATGGTGCACACACTCCTGTGAAGTAACATGACTGTGAGTGTATAATTTATGAAAAGCATCATACAGAAAGGATAAGTTTCACATACTCCATTTGAATTTCACAGACTAGTTATGACTCATAATCTTCATTGTCTAAATCCATTCATTAACCTAAAGGCCCATAAGTTTCCTTCTAACTAAATAGATTTGGAGAGGCAAAGCACATGATAATACAAGAGGAAGATGCTTTGAAACTGGAGAATAGAAAAAAAGAGATAAAGATGATAAGGAAGCCCTGAGTTGTCTGATGATTGAATATAGCAAAACAATAGCCCTGATTCCCCTTCCTTGACTTCTGGGCCTTAGTGTAAACCACTTTGACTTATATAACTTTGAGTGATTGATAAATCATCTCACTTCAAGGCAGCGAAATAAATAAGAGACCTATGACTTTAGGCAACATTGGTCCTTCTGATTTTTTTGTGGAACCTTCTTAAGTCCAAAGGCTATGAAAAAAAAGACTGGGACAGAGACCATCTATGAATACATTTTTTAAGTCATAAGAAAAGAAATGGAAATTGTTGCTCATGAAGATAAGATATAGAGAAGATAAGAAGAAAGGGACCTATTTAATTTACTTGGAAAAGACTCAGTTTAATAGTAGGGTTGATGGTGAGGTCAAAGGACCAGCCTTCAAAACCTGTCTTGTTACTTGAGTTATCTTGGATAAGTCACATAACTACCCTAAGCATCAGTTATCTGTTTATTTCTTTCATCTCTAAAATGAAGGGTTTGGAATAGATAGCTTCTGAGGTTTCTTCAAGCTCTATTTCTGTGATCTTATGATATTCTGTATAGCCATAAAATTATTACAACAAAAAAAGAAAACACGTTACATTCCGAACAAAAAGATCTCATCTCTAACTCAATCTAGTATTAGACGTCAGGAAATTTTAGGAGAAAAAAATATTAACCCCTCATCCCTCTTCTGATTCCCTAGCTAGAAAATCATCAAATTCTTTAACTTCCTGTTTAGTCTCTCTAATTATTATTTCTTTCTCTTGTTCCTGAAGATGTTTCCATACATTGGTCCCATGGAAAGCTGTTTACCTTTTTTGCCTTGCCTTGTCTCTCTGCTCTTGTTGGTTCTTTGAATATGATTCTTTGAGCAAAATATTTCAGCTGGTTTAACCATTGATTGGAAAAATGATCACCTCATATGTCTATGCTATGGGAATAACTGGACCAAAAGCTTCCTCTTGGATCTAGGCTTCTATATCCTTCTTCCATGGCTGCTTCCCTTGCTCTCTACTTCTGAACCTCAACTGTAAGACAGTTCATGTCTGTTTCCTAACGGTTGAATGAACTAAACTGAAAGACAGACACACTGAATCAGAGGTTCAATAGAAACTGGACACTTTGTCCTTGTCCTCAGCCAGGAATATAATAAATTCCCCATGCCAAGGTTGCGAATCGCTAACCTTACTTGGGCCTCTCCTTCCTAGAGGTGAAACCTGAGACTCTGCTTTGTAATAATCCCAGTAGTAAAAATTGCATGGAGATACAGCATTATCAACATATTCTCCACCCTTCCATTAATTGGCAGATCATTTCTCAGCATGGCTCATGGAGAAGATGGTATAAATAGCATCTGCTTCATTCTCTAGGGAAAATGAGATGGTATCTTATATTAGTCTTCAGACCAGAGCCTGAAAATCACTGGCCTTGTCCGTGTTTATGATATGTTGCCTGAATGGAAATCAACCCACCTATAGATTGATTCCAAAGTAGAATTGAAGAACCATTAAAAGTAGTCTGAATTACCATGACATTATTTTATGTGATTCTGGAAATTGTAGCAATGACTCTAAGACAGGAGAAAGAAATTAGAGGCACAAAGATAAAGAAAGAGAAGATAAAACTATCTTTTCTGATTTTCTGATCATATGATGGTTTACATAGAAAATCCCAGAGAATCAGCAAAGAAACTAATTAAGGTTATTTCTACTTTCAGCAAAGATGTACCCTGCCAAACAACCCACAAAATTAACACATATAAAATGCCTACATAATAAAAATAAAATCCAAGAGACAATAATGAAGAGGGAAATCTCATTCAAAATAATTATTAAATGCATAAAATATTTTAGCGTCCAAAGCAGATGGAAACCTTAGAAAGAGGTTTATTAGTAATGCAAATGCAGTTTCCTGAACTTGGGGAAAAGCAAGAGGAATAATGAAAATATACAGTACTTAATGATATATTTAGCCTTCGTAAATTTCACTTTAGTGAATTCTAAGGCATAATTTCCAGTTAATTTATATTTGTTTAGCTTATTTAGTTGAAATTAGAACCACCAATTTTGAATGACTCTAAAGTTTTCTTTCTAATTGGTTAGGGCTTAGAAGTCCATCTTTTATAAGTGAGTCAGAGTCCACATATTATCCATGATATATATGAAAAGCATTTATTTTTTCTCATGTCTGTATTTGACATCCAGCCATATATATTAAGGCTATTAGTCTTACAATGGAATTGATATTAGATATAGAAATGACACAATTGGCATATGAAGACTTGAGGTCAAGGTATGGGGACCTGCAAATGTATGCGAATTTTTGAAGGAGAATCCCCCTTCTTGCTAATAGAATAGAACTTACCTGGGGTTGTTGGAATAACTCCTTCCTTCACCAGGAGGGTAAGCTGAACTTGGCCTTCACCTGAAACTGAATTCAGAGAACAGGGATGTGGCGGTGAAGCCAATAACCTCAGGAAAACAAATATAATTTTAGAGAATAGCAAATATATGATCAATTCACCATTCTCTCCCTTCCTAACCTCTATTCCTCTATCTTTTGAACAAACAAGCAAAAACAAACAGACAAGGACAACAACAACAAAAACCTTCTCATTCCATTCCCAATTTTAGTCCCTAGTGGTTAATCTAATGATTGGTTCTCATCATTTTCTCTTTATTTTAGTTGAACAAACTAAATTGCCACAGGGTCTTCTAGACAAATAGCCCCAAAACAATAAGAAACCTTTAGCCATATGTTCTTTGAAAAGCCAACGGTGGCCAGCAGGGCATGCTACCCATCCTATTATTTTTCTACCAATCAGAAGGCTTTGTTTTTGTGTCTAATGTACCCTCCACCAATGGGAATCCAGATCACCCATAAAATGTATTCCCTTTACCTTTAACCAAATCATCCTTTCTAATGAAGACTCTTACTTCCTCCTCCACCCCCCTTTCTCCTCATCTTCCAAACCAACCGAGCACATTTAAAAGGCCTGGGGTTCATTAATTTTAAGTGTTCAATAAATTAGTGGAAATAATCAAAAGGCCTGATTCTTTCTGATAATGGCAATTTGATGTCAGTATAAACCAGTAGATTAAGCTGGGAGCATATGCTTCTTTGCCGAGTGAGGCTGCTATAATTAAATAGTGAATGCATCTACAAGGTGCTCTCACGCCTGATTAATTAGTAATCAGGTGCTCAGTCTTCAACAACACCTTGTCTCTCATTGGTTAATTACATCTCTACCTTGTCAGAAGTCATAGGAGCCAGGACCTAACATTTGTGAAGGTGCCAGTGTTACTGGAGCAAGGCCAGGCAGAAGACCCATGTCAGTTTATACCTGTCCACCACTGTAACCTCAAACCTTCCCCTCCGCTAGAGCACAAAATAGGGAGAAGACTGCTTTCAAATTCTCGTGTGTGAACTTTTGAACATTAAAGCCGGAGAAAAATGAATGGTGTCCCTTGGGCCAGAAGAGGTCCATAGTGAGGCTGTCTTAGGTCCCTACCATATTATCTTCAGCTCTCCCTCCCCTTCTTTTCATTGTTCCCATTTCAAATAGTTCTATTTAAATGTAAGAGTGTTTTGTGTCTATGTTTATACATATACATATATGATATATCTAATATTATATATAAGCATGTGCATGCATACACAAACATCCGTATGCATATGTAAACATATGTACATATAAGCATGTGGATGCATATATAAACATGTGTATATAATATAGGCACATATAATATATACAGACATATGCATAAAGTGTGCATATATAATATATGCATATAAAAGCATGTATATAATATTAGATATATCATATATGCATATATATATATATATATATGAAAACATAGACATATAACACTCTTACATTTAAATAGAACTATTTGAAATGGAAATAATGAAAAAAGGGGGAGGGATAGTTGAAGATAATATGATAGGGACCTCAGAGAGCCTCACTACGGATCTCTTCTGACACAAGGGATGCCATTAATTTTTCCTTGGCTTTAATGTTCATATACATATATACATATACATATACACACACGCACACATATATACATATACACACACATATATACATATATACACACACATATATATATACACACACACATATATACATATATGCATATAGATATATAGATATAAATATATAAAATAAGTTTCTAGGATTAGGTTACCTTGTCTTTCAAATTTCTCTTCCATACCCTAAGCTTATTCTACCTACAATCTTTACTGTACTCTCCTCATGGAATGCTTAGCCCACTTCTTTACCCTCATTAAAATCCTAATAGTCTTTCAGGGCCTAGGTCAAGTTCCATCTTCTTCATGAAGCATCCCTCTAGTGGAAAATAGACACACATAATCAGTAATCAAAACACCCCTGTTCTAGTCCAAACCTTGTTAATTGCTGTGTGACCTTGGACAACTCACTTAACTACTGCTCTAGGAAAGTTTCCTCCTTTGTATTATAGACATATTAATAATGCCTATCCTCTTATGTTATAGTTTTACATGTGAAACTAATCATTATACAAATATAGGGTATTCAAATCAAAACAATATACATATATACCCACACATATACTGATATGTGTGCGTAACGTCTTTCTCAGAATAACTCAAAGCTCTTTACAAACATGAAGTAATTCCGTCTACATACATATCAGGGAAGAGAGAATGTATGAATGAGGAAAAACATTATTTTCTTGAAATGAAAAAAAGAGAAGTGAAGACACTTATAAAGATCACTTTGAGAGGAGTGAAACCATAAAATTTAATCCAGTGATCTAGCTCATCCTTTCAGATGATCATCTGTCTCATCATGTGAGCCAAGTTCCAACAGAAAGCTGCCTGGTCATTACTCCTATCTCTGCCATGTTCTTTTGTGTGGCTATTGTGACTCTTCTCATCTGGGTGTATATAAGACTTTCCTTAGCCCTTGATAGATGCATTAAGTGTCACCCAGGTCCAGAAGAGACCTGTTCACTAACCTGATCTTGTAAAACTACTATGATAGCAAGCTGACCCTCACATCCTGGATTCAGATCTGTTTCTTCTACACAATCTAAAAAACCAATGTGATTTTGAAATGATTAAAGGAAAGAGAAATAGGGTGAAAAGGAAGAGAATCCTTACTTCTTGCATCTCTTCCATTTCTTCCTCTGAAAACAGTTATTGAGTTGGAGAATAGGTCACTAAAATGCCCATTCTTTCTAGACAATTTTTCCTAAAGTGAATTCCCCAAATCCCATCAGAGGCCAAGAACCAAGCAAAGACCAAAAATAGGAGTCCCAAGAAATTTTCCTGCAAGTCTGGTGTCTACAGGCATCACATGCTTTTGCAAGCAACTCAATCAGCTGAAATAAGTTTTAGAAAAAGCTTTGAACCTACAAGTAATGAATGCCCTTTATAATTTGGGAAGAGAATGAAAATCAGGGGCGAGAGGTACTGACTACAGGGGGAAAGTTTAAAGGATTATACGTGCTTTGTGGTATGTATATGTTTTCTTAGTGCTTGTGATTTCTGATTTTGTATTTGTAATGTGAGAATAGTTAATCTACCTTGTTTATAAAAAGAGCCCCAATGTAGTCGATCCATCTCAGAGACTGTAAGAAGATCTATTCCTCAAAAAATAAAAAGTAAATATCTGTGCCAAATAGGGGCCTAATTGCTCTTAGGAGTTCTATATAAACTAAGTCAAAGGTAAACATAGACTTCCAGGATGTTGTGGGTTTGGGACGGAAAGGAAACATGCCATGAAACGTCTCCAGAAGCAGGTTAGGAATAAAGGTGTTCAATTAGATGGTGGTTAAAAGGGCTGTAATGTAGGTAAAATTACTACATGGTCCTCTTTAGGAAAGTGAAAAAAAAGGAAATATCTCTATGTCCTTTCAGTTTATGTCCCATCCTGCCATTTTGGAAAAAGTGAATACCTTTCTGTGGAAAACAAATAAGAGGATAAAAAGGCACATTTCTTTAGACCTAGTAGCAAGAATTCAGAATTTCAGGCTCCAGTCTCAGCATTGCCACTTATTACATGTATGACCATAATCAAATCACTTCCCATATCTGGATCCCAGTTTCCTTACTGTAAAATAAGGAGATTGAACTGAATATTCTCCAAAGAACCCTTCAACTATAAAATTATATGATCTTGTGGTTGAATTGTAAATACCAGTTGGAAGATCTTAGGCTCCTAGAACTATTGTATTTAAAGCTAAAATACCTTAGAAATCATTTACTACAAAACCGTCATTTTCTAGATGAAGAAACGAAGCCTCCCTACCCCCCAAAAAGAAAGGTACTTTTTGAAAGTCCCACTGGTTCTAAGTGGCAGAGCCAGATTTAAACCTATATTCTCTGAGTCCAAATCCAGTGTTAGATGAAAAACCCCTTCCCCCCATTTCTACTATTTAACTGTAAGGTACTCCTCATTCCATATGTCAACAGTTCGGTCACTAAAGTGGCAGATAAATAACTTTAGCGTAAGGGAAAATTGTGGAAACAATTTGTGAAACAGTTTCTCAGATAAAATTACGAGAGACACACCAATTGAAATATATAAGAATGCAAACATTTCCCCAATAAATCCATAGTCAAAGGATGCAAATAAGGGCTTCTGCAAAGGATGTGAAGATACTTATGAAGATCACTTCGAGAGGAGTGATATCAAAGAACTCCATTCAGTTATCTTTCCCATAGATCATCCTTTCAGATGATCATCTGTCTCGTCATGTAAGGCAAGTTCTAATAGCAAGCTGATCCTCACATCCCAGATTCAGAACCAGGAGAACATTGTACATGGTAACATCAGTGTTCTAAGGGTTCACCAACTGTGAAAGACTTAGCTAGTCTGATCAAGACAATTATCCAAGGCAATTCCAAAAGGACCCATGATAAAAAAATGATCTCTACCTCCAGAGAGAGAGAACAGATAAATTCTAAATGCAAATTGAAGCATTTTTTTAACTTTATTTTTCTTGTTTTATTTTTTGTCTTTTCTTTTCACAACATGGCTAATATGGAAATATGTTTTGCATGACTTCACATATATAATCAATATCTAATTGCTTTGCCTTCTCAAGGAGCAGGGAGGAAGGAGGGGGAACGAGAGAATTAGGAACTCAAAATTTTAAAAAAGAATAAAAAATTACGTGTAATTAAATATTTAATGAAATAAAAATATTTTTAAAAATGTTAGAAACCTTTTTTTAAAGAATATAATAATGAAAAGAAAAGCAATTCTGAAAGATTTGAGGACTCTGAACAAAGCAATTACCAAACATGACTGCAAAAGGCTGAGGGTGAAGCATGCTTCCTACTTGGCAGAGAAATTTTAAGACAAGACTAAGGTTTTATTTGGTTTACTTGGTTTTATTTGATGATATTTATTTGTTACACCAGGTGTGTTTTTTTAATTTTTGTCAAGAGAAGGAGGACAGTGACACTGATTCATAAAAGAAAAGAATGTCAATTAAGCATTTAAAAGGATGCATAAAAGAACGAGAGATTCAGAGGAAGATACAGATAATCAGGATAGCTTTGAAACACATGTTGAATGTATTTTATGCTTTCAAAAAGGAAATATGCCATGGAGCTTCATGGTTTCATAAAGAATTCTTTTTCTTTTTGGATATATGGTAACATTCATGTTTATCAACTTCAAAATAATTTTTAAAATGAAAAAAAATTTAAAATGTTCCAAGCATGATTATTATATAAGTCTGTGACTCGGGCACTATCCAGCCTTTCCTTCTCTCTTTTAACTCTAGGGAAAGAGATGGAAGACATAGATAACAGTGATAGCGCCTGAAGCCAGCCTACAAATCAGAGCCAACTCCATCAACTCTGATCACAAGCCTCAATTTGACTCCACCTGATTAGTTTCTTCAGGAAGTCAATAACAAATAGTAATAACATTTGCTTATAGGCCTAGAGTACTTTTCTTTTTTAAAATACATTTTTCTTTATTTTCTTAGCTATTTCCCAATTATGTAAAAAAATTAACCTTCATTTTTTTCAAAATTTTGATATCTAAATTCTCTTTCTTCCTCCCCTACTGCATGCCTTGAGAAGGCAAGTAATACATTGATTGTGCTTGTGAAGTTAGAGTACTTTTCTTGTCCTATCTTACCCTCTCTCTGCCCCACACTTGGGATTGGCTAGAATAGATACGTTCTCTCTCTAGAAAGTAAAAGCTGGGGGTGAGAGGTGGGAAATAGAGATTAAAAAAAAGGGGTACTCTTCTGGGTTTTGTGATTCAAGATTCATTCAAAACCAACAGTTTGCCCATGAATACAAGTTGTAATCACTAAGCAAGCAGGGTAGGAAACATGAAGGTGCAGAACATCGGAGTGGAATGGGCTCATTACTCCTTTATTGTCAGGAAGTAGAATAAAAATGGAAATTTAATAAGACATTCATCAATCAATACACATTTTATGTTATATATTGAATTTGTTATATACTAAAGGGAAAAGCAAGCTAAACATAATAGAGTTTTTAGGTTATTATCTGTATTTTTATTAACCTGTTCTTTCCGCTACCCTTTCCCCCAAATTTATTTTAAAAATACCTCAATACATATCTTCACAGTCCAGCAAAAACAAATTCTCATATTAACCAGGTCCAAAAATGAATGTCTCTTTCTACATTTTAAATCCATCCCCTCTCTGTCAGGTGGTGAGTGGCTTGTTTAATCTTCCTTCTTCTGGACTTCTGGTTTATCATTAAGTTGACTAGAGATCTAAAGTCTTTTGGTTTTTTTTCATATTTTTTAATTTGTTTATTTATTTTCATTTTTCAACATTCACTTCCATAAGTTTTAAATTTTCTCCCCTCCCTTCCTCCCCAAGATGGCATGCAATCTGATATGGGCTCTACAATACATTCCTATTAAACACATTTTCACATTAGTCATGTTACGTAGAAGAGTTATAACGAATGGGAGAAACCACAAGAAAGAAAATAAAACAAAACAAAAGAGAAAAGAGTCTGCTTCACTCTGCATTCCAACTCCACAGCTCTTTCTCTAGATGTGGATGGCATTTTCCACCATGAGTCCTTTGGAAAAGTTTTAGGTCCTTGCATTGCTGAGAAGGGCTAAGTCTGAGATCTAAAGTCCTTCAAGGTTGTTTTGTTCTCTGTTTTTTATCATTGTATTAATTGTTCAATTACTTCTACTCACTTGACTCTGTATCAGAGCAGGAATAGCTAACCAAACCGCAGTAGATGAATATAATGGAATATTATCATGCCATAATAAATGACAAAATGGACAATTTCAGAGTAAACCGAGAAGACCATTTCCATTTGGCACTTTCCAGAAAAGAAGGATTGTTCTCTCAAGTTATGCAGTCCCTGGCAAAATGGAGATTGTTTCAACTGTAGCTAGCAAACATGACATCCGTCTTCTCCACTTCTCCTTGTACCCTTCCCTTTCCTTTTCCCTTTCCCTTCCCTTTCCCTTCCCTTTTGCTTCCCCTTCCCCTTCCCTTTTCTTTCCCTTTCCCTTTCCTTTCTTTCCCCTTCCCTTTCCCTTCCATTCCACTTCCTTTACCCTTTCCCTTCCCCTTCCCTTTCCCTTTCCCCTTTCCCTTCCCTTCCCTTTCCCTTTCCCTTCCCCTTTCCCTTTCCTTTTCCCCTTCCCTGACATCAATGTATATACAAGACACATGAGATGTGGGATGTTGCTTCCCCTCTCCTAGTTATAGCTGGAGTATTTCAGTGTCAAGGGTACTCTTGAACAAGGGGGAAGCAAAGATCCTCATTAAAAAGGGAGAAAATGGACAAAAATGTAATAGATTTCATTATAAGCAATGTCAATGACCCTTTTATATAATAACTCTTCATCTCTTTCCATATCATTCCTCCTCCCTAACAGTTTCATTTTGTGTAATAAGAGAGGCTGAAGAGACTGTGCCATACAAATATTGAAGGAATGAAGTCTGCTTAGACTGAAGAAGAGATGATATAAGAAGTACACAGTCATCTGAGCATTGAGGGCAAAGACAGTGTTTCTGCCTTTCTTCCTATCCCCAGAACTTAGCACAGTGCCTGGCACATAGTAAGCACTTAATATGTGCTTGTTGACTGACTGGTGTAAAGGTTTACTATACAGAAGAGAATTAGACTTGTTTTTTTCAATTCAACTCAAAAGGCAGAACTAGAAACGCTAGGTAGAATAAGTAGATGGAAGCAGATTTTGATACAAGGAAAAGTTTGCTAATGATTAGTGCTATCAATGTGGATTGGATTACCTTGGAAAGCAATAGCTTCTCTCTTGTTAGAAGACACAGAATCATAGAACTAAAGGTAGAAGAGACCTCAAGGGTCATCTAGTCCAGTCTCTTCATGTTATAGAGGAAGAAAGTGAGGTCCAGTGAACTGATGACTTGCCCAAAGTCACATGGGTAGTAAATGTCAGACATGAGATTTAAACTTAGGCTCTCCATTTCCACCGTCAGTACTCTTCTTACTGAACCAAGAACAGAAAACGGATGACCACTTGTTAAAGAGTGCTCATCTGACCTCCCTTTAAGATGGCCACTGACATCCCTTCCAGTTCAGATTCGGCGATTGTCTGAATAGATTGTGTAAATCTTTCACAATGGAAGATGGCAAATAAGATTAAAGGACGCATTTCAAGAGCAAGGAAAAAGAAAGTTGGACTTGTAGGCATTGGGAGGGTGGAGGGGTGAATGTCACACACACACACACACACACACATACACACACACACACACACACACACACACACACACAGCAGGAACTCTGGAGTCCTTGGAACAGAAAGGTCCTTCAGTCTACATTTAGAGCTCTCTGTTCTCAGTTCTCAGAAAACACACATGTGACCGAAGTAACAAATTGGGAGTATTGCAAAGGAGGAAAACAGGAGAGTATTAAGATGAAAAGAAAGTCACAAGCTAAACTAACCACAGCTAACAGTGAAGTGTCCCATGGTGCCTAGGAAAAAGAGGGAGCAAGGGCACTGCTAGATAACAACAAAAGAGTGAGGTATTCTCTCATCTACAACAAGCAGTAAGCACTTAGATGATTTTTCATTCATTCATTTATTCATTCATTGATTCTTCCAGTCTTGCAACTCTTTCTTTATATGCTAACTTCAGAATGGGGCGCCTATATAAGCCAGGCTTTTTCAAAGACTATACTCCCCTACCCCCAATGCCTGAATTCCATTCTCCCTTCTCACCTCTGTCTCTTAAAATCCCTAGCCTCCTTTAAAATTCATCACAGATGTCATCTCCTACATGACATCTTTCCTGATTTCCCCCTCTCCTAAACTCCCTATTGTTAATTCCTTTCTCCTGAAAAAAATATACCATTATATCCTTTGAATATATTTTATATACAGTATATCACTACATGTACAGGTCTCTGCTGATCCTTGAGGACAGGACTGTTTTTTTTCCTCTTCATATCCCCAGCATTTAGCAGAGTGCCTAACATATGATAGGTGCTTAATAAGTGCTTGTTGATAGACTAAGTAAGAAAGTACCAAAATAAGTAAATAAGCAGGGCATGCCTTCTGGCCATTACATTCAAACTTTACTACACAGAGTTGGAATCAATTAATCAACAGATGTATTAAATACCCACTACAGTATGTGCCAGGAATTGTGGTGGTTTGGGGGGATACAAATATAACAGTGAAACTATCTTTGGCCTTAAGTTAATTATATTTACTACAAATCAGCATCTAGGATTGAGAGGAGTCAATGCAAAAGAGAAAGATGTCCTTTACTACTCATTACCCAAGCTGTTGCTGTCCCCAAACTTCTTTCAAAAGGTCTGTGTTCTTCCCTGTGTGTTGTTGTACTAGAGATGTTCTAATCTGGAATTAGTATGTAGGGGTCTAAGGAAAAGACTGGAAGAGATGCCACCCAGCATAGCACTGGGTCATGAAGTCAGTAAATTGAGGCTTATTTTAAGAGACAATAGGGATTTGAGAAATATATAGAAAAAATTCCTCAAAACTAAGTACATCCTTTACAATCACCCAATATAGCACTATGCCATGTCTGGATCTTCAATTAATCTTAATGTGTGATAATGATGAAGATGATAAATGTGACCTGACAACAAATAATGAGAAAAGACCTGATTTGTTTACTTAGCATTTTCTGAAAATTTGAAGGCTTTAAAATGTTCCTAAACCTGGAAATCCAAGAGGAAAACAAAGTTTTTATATTTTATGTCATTCTCACATATTTTTTGTCTTCCTCACGTATTTCAAGTGATAGGGTAATAAGCTATTGGCCGCAACGGTAAGGTTTATATTGTGTCTCATGCACTTAAGGTGGGGATATCTCACAGGAGAGGGCTTACTTGCAGTGAACTTTTGCTGAAGCAAAGATGACCTGGTGGATATAGAATGAACACCTGGATGTCTGAGTCCTGGAGAATTCATTGGAACTATACTTCCATTTTGTTTTCATTTTTATCTTTCTTTTTCCTCCTTTCTCCCAATAGAGAAGTTCCTTATGCCAATCAGGCAAAAGCCCTTTCCATATATTCCAAGTGTTGTCCTGCTATCTATATTTCTGCCCTGGAGGTTGGTGTATTTCCCTTAAGTCAGCCCTTCACATGGCTGGTAAAGTGCTTGGGGATCCTTGGGGGATGAACCGTGCTATATAAATGTAAATTAATTTAGTAACTAGAATGCTATGGATTGCCTTAGGGGACCTCAGGACGAGAATGGCAACAGAGGAATGAATAAGATTCACCTCTCCCCATACTCCTCCCCCCCACTCCATCCCAGGAAATCCTCCCAGAGAGCTTTAGGAAACAGAAGCAAAATCCTCGAGTCTTCAGTTTGTTTTAAAGAACTGCATGGAAGCTAGGAAATAGGATTAAACACAGAAGATTCCAAGTGGTGATGTGTTCAGTCTCATTATTCCTAATCCTGTGAGAAAGAAGAAGCCTAGACAGTGGACATTTCTGCCCATCTCTATCCCCTGAAAAAGTTAGATCCTAGGAGATTCTCCTTAACTGGGAATATCCTCCTAGATCCCTCTGCTCCTCGAGTTTTTTTTTTTTTCCTAAACAAGGAAACCAGATGGGAAAAGCCCATCTGTCTTCCCAGCCAAAAGCGTTCCTGCCCCCATAAACATCAACACCAGCTTTTTTCCCTACCCAACTCCCTTTCTCTGTGTGCTTGGGAGAACTAAGGGATGAGCATTTGCCCGGCTGGCTGGATATTGTTTCTTTTTTTTCTAGTTGGGTCAGAAGAGAGTAGCATCTCAGAAGCATCTGAGCCTGATAACTCCATGGTGGACCCGCTCAGCTGCCAGCTCCCACAATGCCCCAGTTCAGCCATGTGCCACTAAGTAAGAGGAGACTGTGTGAACTCCAGAGTTCTCTTGTGAATGGCCCAGCATCTGATGTAAATTTATCACCCGGTGCTGGTTGGCCAGGGGGGAGCTGAGGGTGTTTAATGCACTCCTGCCACAACCCAACAGTTTGCCCTAAAGAGTCTTTTACTGGTACAAAAGGATGAGGTCAAAAGTAAGTTGACCCCTGACAGAATGTACAATTATTAGAAAGGGGCTATGTACGAGCAGCTGCTGGAACCCCACTGGCCTAGCAATGGGTCTCCAAGAGTCAGAATATGAATAATAAACTCAAGATTGTTTTCTCCACCCCCACTGCCTCGCCCCAACCTTCTCCCCCTGTTTTGGGCAGGACCTATTACTTTTCTACAGGAAGAATCATGGCCCTCCCTAGCAGCTGCAATAATTGTGTTCCTATTGTCAGGAAGACCTCCTCCTGGCCACCCCCCTACAAGTGGCCATTGTCAATGAAGAGTCAGTGATTATACGCTCCGACTGATGCTTTGGGGGACCCAGCTGCCTAACTGCTGACACACGAACGTGTGGAAGGCAAGGGGGGGGGGGGGGCGTTATGGAGCAGGGAATTGAGGGGAGTCTGCGTCTGGGAGATGGGACTCTGACATACCAGACCTTTTGCATAAGTCAAGCCCAGAACAACAGAGCTTTATTGGGCCCTACTGACGAAAGAACTCATCTCCCTTTGAAGTGGCGGCTGTGCATGGGGCTGGACAGCTTTTCCTCCTTTGGACCAAGCAAACATCCTCCTTTTGATATGCTGCATGCTCATTATCTCTGCCCCATTTAATGATTTTTGATTGAAGGGTGGTGGCTTGGATGCCAAGAGGGTAGTTAGAACGGCTCCATACAGCTAGGCCTACAAGAAAGACTTGCCTTGTCCATGGGACTAAATTTGGAATTTCTTAACAGTGTGTGCTTGTTCTTAGAGGCAGATAAGGACTGAGCGTGAAATTCTTAATTAAGCAATAAATAGAGAGTGGGGTGTCAGCAGATGTAGCCGGTAGTCATAGCAACCAGAGTCACATGGGTAAGGGAGCTGAGACTAAATGTAGGCCTCAGGCCTAGGTCTGACTGACAGCTGAAGAATCCTACAAAGCTTGTAAACCAGATTAATTAGCTGACTAATTATTTCAGAGCATTAATGTAACTAAAAAATTAAAAAAAATAGTTCCCCACAAACTGAAGAAATATCCTTATGAAAGACCGGAGGAAAAGTGACAACTGGAAATAGAGAACTCTATGTGACAGGGACATTCGCTGGGGCAAAGTAGAGCCAAAACATTGGGCCCCAAAAGGAAAAATAGCCTTTCTTGGTTTTAGTCCAGACTTTTGCGAACATAAAGGAATCATTGTCCCTAGATCATACTTGCTTCTGAGAGTGATATAAAAGTAACATGTCAAAACTATTGATCAAACAAACATGTGATATTCTACTTCTCTAGCCTCGGTTTCTTCCTCCATTAAATGGGAGATGTGGACAAGATGACCTCTGACACCAGTTTCAGCTCTACAGCTTTAAAACTATGAAACAAAATTATTTATAGGTTCTACTCAAGGGCATCATAGTGGGCATTCTTATACCCAGGCAGCTTGATTTCAGGTCTATTCTCACAAATCCTTCTGCTACTTATCACTTGTGTGACCTTGAGTAAGTCACTTAACTCGTCTCCTTAATCTCCTCCTCTGAAAGTAAGCTCTTCCAGGACAGGGACTGCCTCTGCTCCAGGTTTTTTTGTTTTGTTTTGCGTTGTTTTGTATCCTCCATGCTTAAAGGAACAAAGTTTGGCACATAGTAAGGACCTATCACATTTTTTTATTCATTTATTCATTCACCTGTAAAATGAGAGGGCTGAACTAGATTGTCTCTGAGGTCTCTTCTTGTTCTAGATCTATGATCCTGAATCCTCGCTTCCTCAGAATTCTCAGTGGATTTAGGACAATCTGAATCAAGCCTCCAGCCTTCAAAGGACTCCATATTTGTTAAATTAGCCATATTATTCTGTTGACACTAATCACTGAGAGGATCACAGTCTCCAGTGGAGAAAACTCATGTCATAGATACTCTGTCACATGCCCCTCTGTTGTTGGTCTTGGTTGTAAGTGCTAAAAAGATATAATGATATCCTTTCAGAAATGCTTGCTGGGTGTATGCTTGGTTTGAATCTCGTGATATTTCTGATCCTCTGGGCAAATAAAAGGGATTTGTAATGAGTTCAATCAAAGCAGACTCACTGAACAACAAATCTGCAAAAAGCTAAGTTAGCCATAGTTGGTTTAAAGTATCATGAACCACCATATCCTGAGGTAAATATCTTTAACCCCATTTTGCAGACGAAGAAACTGAGGGGGAAGGAGAAATCAAAAGGGCTTTTCCTCAAGGGATAAAAGCAAGTCACAAAGGAAAAGCCTGTCTTCAGCTAGAAAGGAGCCAAAAGCTGTCCCTGAGGAGGGAGGAGGAGGGGGAAGCCAAGAAAGCGCTTGACTGAGGCATTGAGCTTGCTAAAACTCTGCTTCCTGTGATGGATGGGGTAAAGGCAGCCCTCCACCCAGCCAACCCCCATCCCACCTCAGCAAAGTGGTTGAATCCAGCAATTATCTAGTAGGCAGCACACTCTAGTGGAGATAAACAGTGGTTTGGAAGCTGGAACACCTGGGTTCTTCTAGCCTCATCCAAAACCCCATTCAGAGTGACTTTAGACAAATAGTCTAATGAAAATGGTGATGCTCTTCAATAACCACCTTGTAAGAATAAAATGAGAACAAAGCCTACGGATCAGACAAAACAATGATGCAACCCATTGTCCTAAAATTAGTCTTCCGGTAGTAGAAAAAAGTGAATCAGTGGACCTGTATTCAAATCCCCGCCCTGTTCACTATTACTAGATAATATTTCAATTCATTCCCCGGCTCTGGACTTCAGTTGCCTTGTTTGTAAAGTAGGTGAATGGAACTAGGTGATCTCCATGGGCTTTCCAAGGTCTAGATTTATGACACAAGGAATATAACCACCAAAGTTAATGAAAAAGTATTTTAAATGGGCACTTCTGCATGTGATGTCAATCATATGCAAGCCTTACATCTAAACAAAGTTGGGGAGGGAGGAAATCAAGCAGCAGGCCTAATGAAAACTACAGAAGGCTATGTATTAACTGGTTCTCCTTTCTACTCCACTTTGGTTTAATTTCCATAGGAATCCATGTTTGTGGGTGAACCCTGAACATCTGTGCTACCCTCCATCCCATACTTGTTTCTTTAACTTGCTAATATACCAAGCAGCAGAGGGATGGTCAAACAATAATAAGGGACAAGGCTTAATGTAGGAAGTGAGAGTGGGGTCAAAGCAAAGTGAGTGAGTTAAATGACTTTCCAAAGACATTTAACTGGCCAAAATTTTATTTTCAGGACCCTATAAAATAATTTGAAGGGAATTCTGGAAGCCTTTCAGAGTCAGCCAATTTCAGACTCAACCTTCTAAAACATGGGCATGAATCATCACAGAGATGGCACATTTAGACCATGAGGTCTTAACTGTGGTTCCTTTCCTAATGGAAGGAATTCTGTGTACTTTAGCTAGTCAATATTTTGTCAACCAGAAAGTCCCAGGATTTCAAAGAAATTAGGCACTGAATGGGTTGGGTTTTCTCTTTGTTGTTATTAGATTATAAGCTCCTTGAGAGCAGGGACTGTTTTTTGCCTCTTTTTGTGGCCCCAGTGCTTAACATAATTCCTGGCACATAGTAGGTGCTTCATAAATGTTTATTGAACTGCATTGTTTTAACACCCTTGTAAGTTCATTGGTATATGGAGCTTCTCAGTAAAGAAATTCCTTCTACTGATACAGATGAGCATCTTCTCAAAGAATTCCTCAGTGGCACTAAGACATTAAATGGCTTTCCCAAGGTCATACAATCCTTGGCTAACTTCAAAACTCGGGTCAAATGCTACCCTCTAAAAGAGGCCTATCCCTCTCCCCCAAGCTGCTAGCACCTTCCCCTAGCTATTTATTGACATTTTGTCTCCCATATTAGAATGTGAGCACCTTGAGAGAAAGGATGATTTCTGCCATTTTAAAAAAAAAATCTTCAGTGCTTAGCATATTGGGCAAGTAGTAAGCACTTAATAAATGCACACTGAAGATTAATCCATCTGTTAGAAGTGGAACTTGAGCTTGTGTCCTGACTGAAACTAGCTTTCCAACCACTAGCTAATGCTGCCTCTTTAAGTTTAAATAAAAACTCAAAATAAAATGTGGAGAAGGGGGACTGGCACCTCTTTGGGCTTGTTTCTGGGTATCAGCTACATCGTCATTCTCTATCATCGCTAGAGTACCAGTCAGCACGGGAAAGGCCTTACGCATTCTCCCCAAAATTTTAGAAACTATATGGCTGCTTCATAGACTTTAACACACTATGAGTCCTCCAAATCAAAATGAAGCACATAGAAATCGATGCATTTGCTCTGGAAGTAGACACCAAGAGCTTCAATCCCTCCTGTCTCCTCAATTCAATTCAACCCAATATGACAAATGTATTAAGTGCCTACTATAGGCAAAGTGACACAGAAGAAGGAAGAGAGGCATTGACTATTCTAGGTCTTTAAGTGTCCTTATGCAAATTTAAGAGCAAGCTTACAGACCCTATTTCCTTCCCTGTCATCTTGAATTTTGTCCTACAACTGGACTTCGATGACTCTGGAAGAGAGAGGGAGGCTGATGACTTTGTGTGGCTCTGCCTCACTTAAATTCAATTCATTCACAAGTCAAGACATCACCCATGATTCCATTGGTTCTCTTTGAAAATGAAGGATGTACAACATTTCTTTCCCTGCACACACGTGGATTCCTGAACTGCATACCCAGCCATCTTGCAATTTATCCCTTCTGCCTAGCGACCTCCCTATTTAGTCTGAGCCTTTTCCCCTATTTCAACCTTTTTTAAACAAGAAGCTTAAAGTGAACCCCCTGAATAGATTTGTATTTATTTTGTCTATACCTGTCTCCCCCAAAAGCGTATGAGCTTCTAGAAGGCAGAGACAATTTTACTTTTATCTTGCATACTCAGTGCCAAGAGTATCTGGTAATTAGTAGGTACTTAATAAATGTTGTTGATTGATTTACTGTCCAACCTCCTCTTCCCAGCCCAATTTATCAACCTCTCTTTGGAATGCTACTCTCTCTACACACACCTGCCCTAGATACCCTTCAGATATCCTAAATTAATTTCTCATTCTTTGACTTCAAAGTTTTCTACCAGTCTGACATTGTCCAAATCTATGCAAAAAATTCCTGGTTCATCCTTTCACTTTGAGAAAAAAAATAATTTTTTAATTGCAGCAATTCCGTACACTAATATCAGAGTTCTCGAAAGCAATGGTAACAATCTTAAATAAAAATGGGGACACTAAACTATATATAAGAATTCCTGTGGATTTCATATTGACTTAGAAAGTGACATATTAACATTATCTATATTCTAGTATTTTCATTTATTTTGTTAAATGTTTACAATTCCATTTTAATTTGGCTTGGGCTTCCAGTAACATATTTGAAACCTTAACTGCAAAGTATACTTTATCCCCACTGTTTATTATTTTACAAATGTTCATGATCCCAAATTAAGAAAAAAACAATATACATATCCATATGAAAAGAAAGTCAAATCACACTCAAATAATAGAAACCAGTATTATATATCCGCAAGGCATGTACTTACCCAGATAAGTGAGCTCTCCCAACTGTCTGTTGAAGAACCAATCACAGGCCTTATCATGAGTAGCAGATGGAGGAGATAGAAGGGACTGGCCAATTCTAGTCCCACACATCACCAGGATGTCAGCATATGGCTGCAAGTCTTTGTGCACCACGAGCAGGTAATTTCCAGAAGTAAAATTATCAAATGTTGCTGAATACTATGGAAAACAGACAGGTCATATGGGTCATTAATAGCACATCTTGGTTTTCAGTCATTTGGAAATAATGCCCCATCAAGAGGAAGTATGGTACAGTAAAAAAAAAAAAATTAGAATGTGGGCTTTGGAATTAGAGAATCAAGCTTCAAATCTCAGCTCTACAAAGTCACCATTGTGGTGGGAGCAAGTCACTGAGCCCTTCTCAGGGTCAATTTCTTTCTATGGAGAATGACTGGATGCTGCCAAGAAGGGTAAGCAAGCCATCATCATATCTCAGCAGCAGCATTCTCAAAGTTGTGCATTCGTAACTAGAGATCTAGAAGTGAAGGGACATCAGAAGTTCAATGCCCTTATACTACATTTGAGTTGATTAAGACTGAGACAGGCAGAGATTTGCTAAGGTCACTCAGCCAGTGAGCAACTGAGTAGCTGGGGCTAGGATCTAAGTATGCAGATTGATAAACCAAAGCTTTTCCAACCTATTACTTACTCTTAAAAGATACCAACAATCGTAGTAACATGAGGAGATACGGGAAGACTCATGAAGGGAAATCCAACTCTCAGAGATTCAGGAAAAGATGGTGACAAATGTGGCTATGAGTCCCCAGGGGGCTCCAGTAGCAAGCCCCCTTTTTGTTCTCTAAGGGAGAATACTCAGAGTGAAAGAGAAATTAATAGAAGAGCTGAAGGGAAGATAAAGAGCCTGACAATGACCTTCCTATGGTGACTCAACTTTTAAAAGAAAAATCCCCCACTTAGTACTGGAACTCCTATATTTACATTTACATTAAATTTACATTTAATAGTTTGCCACAAAATGGCAATATATCAACACAGAAATACACCCCTATAGTATTTATCTGGCTGCAAATATTTTCTAATGGGTTGAACTCCCAGCACACGTATTTACATTGTAATAGTTTGCCACAAGATGGCAGTGTGTCAATACAGAAATACATTCCTATGGTATTTATCTGGCTGCAAATATTTTCTAATGGGAATAATTTGATTTACTAATCTGGCAAATCCTAAGTAGTTTCTTCAGACAAACTTTATCATGAAACCACTTCCTGGTGTATTAGAATGACTAAATGTTCTTCAAGTATAAGATATGTGATGAGATTTGAAGTTACTCTAATTTTTTTTTTTCCATCTTAAAAGAGAGCCACATCTCTATGTGAGATGAGTTCTAAGAAAGGAGCTATAAGAATGATTAGGAGGGGAGATTCAGGTTCCTGGAGAGATTGCAGCCACTAGTCAGTAATTCCCCAGGGTTACCTGAAGAGCGATGTTGATCCAAGGAGCCTCAAATCTCAGCGAGTAGGTGTCTTGATCCAGAAGCAGAGCCATCCAACCATATAGGTTTGACAATGTGTCATACACAAAGTTGATGGTGGTGCTCTGATTCCTACTGTCAATCACCGTTAAATCATAAGCAATATCTGGTGCTTCAGCTCTGGGGAGACAATCAGGAAAGGGAAGAAGCATTCATTAAGCCTTTACTATGTTCCAGGGGTTGTACAAATATTATTTCATGAGTCTTCACAACTCTGAGAGGTAGGTGATGTTATGATCCTCATTTTACAGTTGAGAAAAATAAAGACAGTCAGCAGTTAAATGACTTGCCCAAGGTCACATAGCAAGTAAGTATCTGAAGGTCCAGAACTCTGTCCACTGCACCACCTAGCTGCCTCTTCAGCACAAAATACAAAGAGGTTTCAGGCTTATTGACCGATACTGTATCAAGAGTACTTGACTTCTCTCTTTATGTCTGTCTCCCTCTTCCTCTCTGGAAATATCTCTCTAGGGCCACCCATCAAAGTCAGCAGCAACTAGTGGATAGAGAGCAGGCCTCAAACCTGGAGAGTTTTGAGTTCAGTTCTCACCTCTAATATACAACGCCTGAGTGACCCTGGACAAATCATTAAACTTCTCTCAGCCTCAGTTACCTCACCTATAAAATACGTATAATAGCCCCTACCTTCCAGAGTCGTTATGAGGGTCAAATGAGATAACAAATGTAAAATACTTTGTAAACCTTAAGGCTCTCTACAGATGCAACTTATGATTTATGTCTCAAAGCAAGGAAGACTTTCTCTGGTACATAGTGGCAGTGTGACCCTAGGCAAGTCACTTACCTCTCAGGGCTCTGGGTAGCTGTTTAAGGCAATAATTTTCAGAAAAAGTGAGAACACAAAATCAGAAAGAATTTCCTAATCTGGTAGTTCTTCACACCAATGAAATCATAGACCTAGTCCTTACCCTTTCCTCAGTTAGGCTCTTAATGTTGCTACCATTTATATTTCTATAAAGGAGGCTAGTGTAAGCCCCTGGGAGCTCCAAAGAGCCCTGGGGAAAGCATCTTGTGATGACCATTCCTGTATCTAACCCAACTCTGAAGTGCTGCAGTTGGTAATACCCTCAGAGCTCTCTGGCCACCGATAAATGGCATCTCAATAAGGTCACACGGGCCAGGGCCTTTTACTATTAATTAAACAAATACCCAAACTGAAGCAGGACCATCTTATCAGTCCCAGATAATACATTAATACTGGCGATAAGGTCTTCCTATTGACCGGTGACTGAAGCCCAGGTTCTGGAAAGCCCTCATTCTCTGAAGCATGTGTGGGATTCCCCAGCAGAGATAATTCCTCCCTTGTAGCAGGGTGAAACACAAAAGGAAAGTTAGATATTTGATGAGCTCACACAATAAAGAAGAAGCTACATTCCCAAATCTCGCGACTATTCAAGGAACGGCTAGACATTCTAAAAATTCAGGATTATGGTAGCAGTGGTTACAATTTCCAAGCTATATACAGTTTGCAGGGTGGAAAGAACACTAGATTCAGAGTCGGAGGACTTGAGTTTGAATCCCGACTCTATGACCTCACTATCTATGTGATCTTAGACAAGTCAATTACTATAGGAAGGAAAAAAAGGAAAAATATTCTGTGTCAGGCACTCTACTAAGCGCTTTTCAAATATTATCCCTTTTGGTCCTTAGAACACCCCTGGCAGGTAGGTGCTATTGTTATCTTCACTTTACAGCTGAGGAAACTGAGATAGAAAGAAGTTAAATGACTTGCCCAAAGTCACACAACTAATAAACGTCCAAGGCTGGATTTAAATCCAGTTCTTCATGACTCCAGGTCCAGCACTGCACTCACTCCATACCGCCTAGCTACCTGTAAGATAGTACCTTCTCTGAGCTTCAGTTTTCTCATCTATAAAAGAGAAAATTAGATCACATGAACTCTAAGTTCCCCTCCAGCCCTAAATTCTATTAGCAAATTTTGGTGTTTCCATAATAACTTGAAAAAGGCAAATAGATGATGATGAAGATGATGGTCATGATCATGTTGGTGGTGATGGTGATGATGAAGATGATGGTGGTGATGATGATGATGGTGATGGAGAGATTCAGGAGAAGATCATGACTACCAGAAGTTAGAGTAGGGTTATCCTTATGAAGCCTGGATTTAGGGATGAATATAGATCATGGAAGGACATGGTAGAAAGTGGCTAACACGTCACTGCAGGATGCAAAATGTTAGCATCTACAGAACACCAAATATGAAATGAACTAGTGGCTAGATTTACACATCAGAAGTTTTCATGAACAGATGACAAATCCCCATTCTACAAATATAGAACTCAAAATATCCTGGAGAATCCAGCCAATAAACTGTACTGAAACTAGACCATTATCACAGAACAAACTGTAGCCTGCAATTGCCCAGACATAAGGACACATAAAAAAGTTTTAAATGTTTTAATAATGTCACTATATCAAATACACATAAATTTCTAAACTACATGGAATCAAAAACATTCAAAATAGAGAGACCTAGAAGAAAAGATCAAAATCATGTGGGAACAGGATGAGTAGGTTCACTTCATTCTTGTCCTATCTGCTATTCAGACATTCCTAGAGTACATTCAATGAGGCTATATGGGAGGAGCTTGCATCCAGTGGTGGGATTCAGCTGGTTCACACTGGCTCTGCCAAACTGGTACCTAATTTTAGGTTGAGTTCTGTGAACAGGTTGTTGTGGGGGGTGGGTCCTGTGCCCAATAAGTCAGCAGCTCTGTTCCCTGGAGAACTGGTATTTAATTTATTTGAATCCCACCACTGCTTGCATCAAAACACTTTTATTTAACTACAAAATGGCAGTTATTTTATCTACCTATGCAACCCTCCATAGATGCTAAATAGAAATGAATAGCAGAATAGTAACTTGTACCAACACAATTTTTCACATACTTTCATAAAAGGTGAGAATGACATAATAAATAATTATCACATGGAGAACTAGGAGGAAAAAACACTGTGTGGGAACAAGAACATATTAACCTTATTATCCTGACTATTACTAAAATTGTCCCAAAGATGTTTTCATTAAGTCTACAAAAGATAAGACTGCACTCCAATAATTCATGTGTGTGTGTTTGTGTGTGTATGTATATAATTCACTTGTGCAATGATTCTCCCAAATTAGGCTAAAGATAAAGCAGGATAAAGACCTGACTCAAGACCATTTCTACCTAATAATAAGTAGGAATAAATGTTATTTGTATAGTACTTTAAGATACACTACAACTGTGATCTCATTTGATCCTCATAACAAACCTGGGAAATAGTTGCTATCATTATCTCCACTTTACAGATGAGAAAACTGAGGCAGATAGAGGTAAAGTGGTTTGCCTGGGGTCATAGAGCTAATAAGTGTCTGAGGCTGGATTTGAATTCAGGTCTTCCTGATTCAAGATCTAGTGCTCAATCTACTGTACTTCCTTAGCTGCTTGAATGCTATCAAATGCTATCAGGCATGATGAGAAGAACACAGTGATATTGATTTAAAACATACACACACACACACACACACACACACACACACACACACACACACACATAGAACTTTATAAGGCTTTCAAGTTTTTTCTATAGATTATCATACTCGATCTTCATTAAAACCCATTGAGGTAGGTACTAATACCACATGAATATGCTAATACCACATTACCCCATTATTATACATATACAGAAACTAGTTACAGAATCAAGTCAAAGCTTAGTTTACCTTGTTAGTTAGTTAGCCCATAGCTTCATTTACAAGGATCATACAGCTTTTCTGTAAAGTACCCAGCATTCCATGGTCTTTACCTCTGAAACTCCTACCCTAGTGCCTATGGTATAAGCCACGTGGCCGTTATCTAGCTGGCTTCTGAACTCTGGCCGTCTTTTCTTGACATCTGATCTGTGTTGTCCAGGTGCTTTCCCGACTCACTGTCCCCATCCCACTCCTCCCTTTCCCAGCTCCAGAACAACAATCCAGTCAACATTGCCATTGGGACCAGAGTCTATCATTCTGCTTCCCTGTGGCTCTGCTTACCATCCTGGTGTCTTCTCAAACCAAAACATCTCTCCCTGGTCACCGCTCCTCAATCGAAATGTCGCTTCCTCATAAGTTCCCTAAGGGTAAGGACTCTCTTGATTTTTGTATTTGTATAGTTAGAACTTAACAAGTGCTTGGCACACGGAAACACTTGATAATAAATGTTTTTTATTCATTCGAGGAAGTGATTTTCCAGAGCCTTACTACTACAATATGTACATGTATAGGTCCCAAAAGCCATCAGGTGAACCTAAAGAATATCTGGCAGTAGCTTAAAAAGAAATTAAACACATAACTCTTCAGTACTGAAAAAATCCTTAGAATTCACACGAGTCCCATCTATAGACAGTATCCTCAACAAATAATTATCTAATTTCTAAGCAAAGGAAGCTATTTGGTTTAGTGGATAGAGCAGTGGGCTGGGAGTCAAAAAGACTCGAGTTCAAAACTCTCCTCTCAACCCCCAACACTTACCAGATGGTGTGTGTAGCAGACAGAATTCTGGACCTAGAGTCAGGAAGACCTGAGTTCAAATCCAGTCTCAGGTACTTACTAGCTTTATGACCTTGGGTAAGTCACTTATCCTCTGCCTCAGTTTCCTCATCTATAAAATGGGAGTAATAAGTATAATAACAACACTTACCTCCCAGGGTTGAAGTGAGGATCAACGGAGATAATATTTGTAAAGCACTTAGTATAGTGCCTGGTACATATATGTATAATGTAAGTTAAATGTAAAAGTATAAATTATAAATGCATACATAAATATGTATTTACATATGAATACATATATATAAATATAAAAATACAGAAATATAATTATATATTATTATATATTATAATTATATACAAAGCACTACTGTCATTGTTATTAATATGATTTTTATTATCTTGGGATTCTCTGCCTCTACTTCTCAGGGCTTCAGTTTCCCCATTTATAAAGTGTTTGTGTGGGGGAAGGTAGAAGACTTATGCTCCATGGTCTCTAAAGTCCCTTCAAGCTTTAAAACTATGGTCCCATAATCTAGTATCCTATGGCTTCCAGGGACAGAGAGCTAACTACTTGATCAAGTCACCTATTCTGCTTTTGAATGGCTCTAATTGAAAAAGTTTTCATTTGTATGGAACTTCCACCATCATCTCCACCCATTGATCCCAATTCTGACTTCTGGGACCAAATAAAATAATTCTATTGTTTAACATGCCAGTCCTCCGACTATTTGAAAATTGCTATTAAGTCTTCTATAAGTTAAAATATTCCCAGTTGTAGCACCCAATGACCATATAGATTTTATACTCAGTCTTCTATCTACAATTTTCGGTGTATTGCAGTTTTTTGTATGTTCTTCCTAAAATGGAAAGTCTGAAATTGAATGTAATACTCCACACAAGGTCTGACCAGAATGTTTTTTCTATACATACTGGACTTCTTTTAATTAAGCTTAAGATGTCATTAGCTTTGGGGGTTGCCAAATCATACTACTGACTTGTATTAAGCTTGCAAACCAATAAAGATCCCTGGTCCTTTTCACAAGCCAAGCGTGCCTCATCCTGTACTTGTATAGCTGATTTTTTTTTAAATATAGTTGTGGATTGGATACAGACTGAAGTACGCTATTTTTCACTTTCTTTCATTTATTTTCATTTATTCGAATCTTATACAAAATGACCAATATGAAAATGCTTTACATAATTGCTCATGTATAACCTATATCTGAGAGCTTACCATCTCAGGGGGGCGGAAGGGAAAGGAGGGAAGGAAGGATAGACTATGTAACTCAAAACTTTAAGTAAAAATGTCAAAAATTGGGAAAAAAGAAATATTAGAATCATAGGTTTAGATCAACTCCTCATTTTACAGATGAGGAAACTGAGGACTAGATTGTGAATTGCCCAAGTAAGATGTATTTAATTGTTAGAGCTGGGATTTGAACTCAAGTCCTCTGATTCAAAATATGGTTGCTCTATCCATACACTGCCTCTAACCTTTTCAAAAGACTGTGCTAGATACACTGTAAGATTTTGAAATAAATGTGCCATTCATGAAGGAAATTTATTTTTAAAAAAATCCAATTGTGAGACTTTACTTGGTTACCTTTAAATTTTATTTTGTTACACTTAGGCCACCATTCTAGCTTGCTAAGACCTTTTTACACCCCAATTTTTAATCTTTTTTTTTAATTTTAAATTTATTTATTTAACATATTTAGTTTTCAGCATTGATCTTCACAAGAGTTTGAATTACAAATTTTCTCCCCATTTCTACCCTCCCCCCACTCTAAGATGGCATATATTCTGGTTGCCCTGTTCCCCAGTCAGCCCTCCCTTCTGTCATCACACTCCCCTCCCATCCCCTTTTCCTTTTCTTTCTTGTAGGGCAAGATAAATTTCTGCACCCCATTGCCTGTGTATCTTATTTTCTAGTTGCATGCAAAAATTGTTGTTGTGTTTGAAAGTCAAATTTTCTATTCAGCTCTGGTCTTTTCACTGAGAAAGCTTGAAAGTCCTCTATTTTATTGAAAATCCATATTTTGCCTTGGAGCATGATACTCGGTTTTGCTGGGTAGGTGATTCTAGGTTTTAATCCTAGCTCCATTGACGTCCGGAATATCGTATTCCAAGCCCTTCGATCTCTTAATGTAGAAGCTGCCAGATCTTGGGTTATTCTGATTATGTTTCCACAATGCTCAAATTGTTTCTTTCTGGCTGCTTGCAGTATTTTCTCTGTGATCTGGGAGCTCTGGAATTTGGTGACGATATTCCTAGGAGATTTCTTTTTGGGAGCTATTTGAGGAGACGATCGGTGGATTCTTTCAGTTTCTATTTTGCCCTGTGACTCTAGAATGTCAGGGCAGTTCTCCTTGATAATTTCTTGAAAGATGATATCTAGGCTCTTTTTTTGATCATGGCTTTCAGGTAGTCCAATAATTTTTAAATGATCTCTCCTGGATCTATTTTCCAGGTCAGTGGTTTTTCCAATGAGATATTTCACATTGTCTTCCATTTTTTCATTCCTTTGGTTCTGTTTTATAATATCTTGATTTCTCATAAAGTCACTAGCTTCCACTTGCTCCAATCTAATTTTTAAGGTAGTATTTTCTTCAGTGGTCTTTTGGACCTCCTTTTCCATTTGGCTAATTCTGCCTTTCAAGGCATTCTTCTCCTCATTGGCTTTTTGGAGCTCTTTTGCCATTTGAGTTAGTCTAATTTTTAAGGTGTTGTTTTCTTCAGTGCATTTTTCAGTATGTTTTTGGATCTCCTTTAGCAAGTCATTGACTTGTTTTTCATGGTTTTCTCACATCCTTCTCATTTCTCTTCCCAATTTTTCCTCTACTTGTCTAACTTGCTTTTCCAAATCCTTTTTCAGTTCTTCCATGGCCTGGGATCAGTTCATGTTTTTCTTGGAGGCTTTTGGTGTAGGCTCTTTCACTTTGTTGACTTCTTTAGGCGGTATGTTTTGGTCTTCTTTGTCACCAAAGAAAGAATCCAAAGTCTGAGACTGAATCTGGGTGCATTTTCACTGCCTGGCCATATTCCCAACCAACTAACTTGACCCTTGAGTTTTTCAGTGGGGTATGACTGCTTGTAGACTAAAGAGTTCTATGTTCCACATTTGGGGGGAGGGGATGCGCCAGCTGTGGCACACCAGCACTACTCCTTCCCCAAGAACCCCCAACCCAGACTGGGCTTAGTTCTTCAGAAGGCTGTGCACTCCTGCTCTGACCCGCCACTTAATTGCTCCCATCAGGTGGGCCTGGGACCGGAAGCAGCTGCAGCTGTAGCTGCCCCACCTCCGCTGCCCCGGGGGCAGTGGTGAACCTCGAACTCCTTCCACTCCCGCAGCTTTTCCCACTAACCTTCTCCGCAGTCTTTGGTGTTTGTGGGTTGAGAAGTCTTGTAACTGCTGCAGCTCGCTGATTCAGGGCTCTAGGGCTCGCTCTGCCCGGCTCCTGGTCTGGTTGGTCCCCGCCCCACTCAAGCTGAGCTCTGCTCAACTCTGCTCCCAGCTCCCAGCTCCCAGCTCCGTGTGGGATAGACCTCACTCAGAGACCATCCAGGCTGTCCTGGGCTGGAGCCCTGCTTCCCTCTGCTGTTTTGTGGGTTCTGCAGTTCTAAAATTGGTTCAGAGCCATTTTTTATAGGTTTTTGGAGGGACTCAGCAGGGAGCTCACGCTAGTCCCTGCTTTCCAGCTGCCATTTTGGCTCCGCCCCCCAAGGGTCTACACCCCAATTTTTAACTCTTTTCCATTCACTTTTTCTTTTTAAATAGGAATCTTTGAACACAAACTTCTGTTTATTTTGGCCAAAAGAAGATGCTGCTTTTCTAGTAAGAAACTTTATAAGATCTGCCCAGGAGAAGAATCTAGGATTAGCAAGAAGTTAAGGAGATAAGTAGTGTCACTGAAAAATTTTCGGAAACAAATGTAGTTGATATTAACAAATGGCATATTACCTATATCCAAGGTTATGCTCAAACTGGCTTATGAAAATTGATTGTTAAATTTTCATTGTAAGCACCTATACCCCAGAAATAGGTAAATGCCACAAATCATGCCTTGATTTATTGTTTTGTTGAATTATAGATTTAAGAAAGTGATGGAGAACATAATAAGGTTAATCTTAAAGTGTGTCATGTGTACAAGTTTGTGGGGTAGGGTTTTTGAGATCTGGTTGTTAAACATTTGCAGTACACTCTTCCCAGATCTACCCTAAACATAAACTGTATCAAGAAAAGAAAACTCCAAAGCTTACAGTTTTGAGATCCTGATTACTAATTTAAGTTCTAGAAATATAACTTGTCTTCCACTAAAGTCCTAATCTAATGCCTCGTTGCAGTCTGTGTAGGTGATACTATATTCTTGTGGGTGATTCCAGGAAATTGTAGTCTCTGAAACATCTTGCCAAACTGAAAAGGCTTTAATTATGAGCCTGGTGGCAGACCATACATACACCTGCTGTCCAAGAGCTTACCTAGCTAAATTAGGAAAGCTCCATCACCAAGTTAGCCATAATGCGAGCATTATGGCACCGTAGAAAGAGTATTGGATGTGATCCCCCAAAACCCGGTTTACAATCCTGGCTCTGGGTCTTTCTACCTATGTGATCGTAAAGTGGTCACCCTGCTGCCCTTGGACTCTGTAAAATGATACTTTCCAGATCTAAATCTATACTCCTATGACCAGTAGTGCTGAGGACACAGCACTTCATAAAGATACCTTTGTCGGGTTTGCCTTCCATCTGCTTCAGTGTTATTCATATGTATGAAATTACAGATTTAATGAATTACAGAAATAATTAAGCATAGCTATTTTAGCCTGGATCTCTGGTCAAGATTCCTGCTTTGCAAAGTATCTTTCATTCGCTAACACTCAAAGTAGTTTTTGCAGTGGGTTACTTTGCTCCTGGTAATTTCATATTTGATATGAATCTCTTGCAAGGTTTTAAGTGTTCTTATGTTCTAACCCCTAATGTGATGAAAGGGACAAAAAAAGATAGAGATGCTTGAGAAAAGAAAGAATCTTCAGATTTCATATCTAACCTTAACTGAACATTTTGAGAGGTTTTGTTTCGGGGGGGGAGGAATTAAGGAAAAAAAACTTTGGTTCATATCCTCGTGCTTTTTGCCTCTTATTGATTTTGATATTTCCTGTTTCAGTGAAGACCTAAATGGTCAGGAATGTTGGACAATCATAGAATCTTAGATGTTAAAATGAACAAATAATAACATTCATTTATATGTCACTGAAAGGTTTACCAAGTACTTTTCTTCCAAGAACCCTGTGAGGTAGGCAGGACAGGTATTATTATTAACATTTCAGGTGAGGAAACTGAGACCCAGAGAAAGAAGGGAACTTAATCAAGGTTACATAGGTAGTGAGCATCAAAAGTAGGATTCAAACCCAGCTCTCTCTTGCTTTCAAAACCTACACCACAATCCTTGACACCTTGTAGTTCTGTCCTCTGCGCTACACAGAGTAAAGCTATTCCTACTAGAATTGCTTGCTTTCTTCCATATTAAAATATCTAGGAAACAAATGCAAGTTATTTGATTAGAGGAGACTAAATGATTCACCTCGAGGCAACAGATACAGTGTATAAAGTCTCAACTTGAGGTCAGGAGACATGGGTTTAAATTCTGCCTGAGATATTTGTTAGTTGTGATCATGCATCCATCATGACCTCTCAGAACTTCAGTTTTCTCACCTGTAAAATAATATTTGCACTACTTTCTTGCCAATAGGAAAATGTTTTGCAAACCTTACAGAACTATATACATGTGAACTATACTGTATTACAGATACTGTGAACCAAATATGTGAAGTCATTTTATATTCTCGCTTCATTTTATATCTTCATTTCCTTAGAGAATATAAGGAGAGGTGATGGTAATACAACAACAAAAAAAAATTAAATTGGGCATAAGGAAAAATAAAAAACTACTGGATCCTCTAAACCTTGAGGCAAAATTGATTTGGCCAAAGTTTTTCTTTGGTTGCTTCCAACTTCTCTCAGTGGGTACCCAGTGCTTCCATCCATGCTGTCTCCTCACTGCCCAGTGGTGCCCCACTGCAAAATGTCAACCAAGTTTGCTTTATCTGGCCATCCTCCCATGCTCCAGAACTATCCTTCCCTCTTTTCTTCAATCCTTTCTCAATAACTGTCCCCAATAAAAACGGATATTCCTTTGGTTCTCTGGATTCTCAAAGCAGAGTTAAGAAACAAATTCAAGCAAAAATGTAAATGACTTACAGGTTAATATACTATCTCTCTCAAGGACACTCACATTTTTGTATAATAAGCCTGGATGGCCAATGCCTTAACCCCAAAGAATCCATTTTTAATGGTGAAACTTCAAACACTGTTACAGGTGAAAAGGAAAAATGTGTTTTGAAAGGAGAGCCTTTCTTGTCCATCAAATTAGACCTTTTAGATCACTTACTCTATCCACAAGGAAGATAGGCTTAATTCCTAATAATAAAGGCTAAGAATTGTGTAATGAGTAAACAATGTAGGTAAGAGAGTCTCTTTTCCATGAAAAATTTTAGGATATACCCAAATATACAAAGGATCTGTAATTTCGTCAGTGTGGTAATTCTCCACACTAAACATAGCTTTTTAATAAACACTGTATTTTTTATTAGATGAGTGAGGCACTCAGAGGCTAAACGCCTTTCCCAGGAACACACATCCAGTATGTTCCAGAGGCCAACTAGAACTCAGGTTCCCAACTCTAAAGTCTGCTCTTCACTGTTTCATTCTGCCTCTCATGTGCAATAATATCTACATAGTGCTTTAATATTTGCAAAGCAACTTACAAATGTTATCTCATTTTATCCTCAAAACTACTCTGGAAGTCAAGTGCCATAATTATTCCCCTTTTATAGTTGAGGAAACTGAGGTTAAATGACTTGTCCTAGGTCACACAGCTTGTTAAGTGTACACGGTTGGATTTGAACTCCAGTCTTCCTGACTCCAAGTCCAACCCTCTATCCATTGCACCAACAAGCTACTAATTATACTAATACATGAAAATGACATTGCCAAAGGGACCATTCTAATTATAATATCCAATTCAATATGATTCAGTTCTATTCAACTAGTTACTACAGGATAGGCACTGAAAATAAAAAGACAAAAATCAGATAATTATGCCTTCTGGCTATTTATACTCTAGTAGAATGCTAGAATACATACACAGAAAATAGCTTAAGTGTTAGTACTGGGATTGGACCCTATCTTCCTGTCTCCAAGCCTAGCATTCTATTCTATTCTGCCAAGCTGTTTATTACCTTTACCATAATATTTCATTATTTCAATAAATCCATGATCTGGTCAATATGATATGTTATCTACCAGTAGTGAATATAACCCAGACATGCATGACCCTATCTCATCACGTATGATTCTTGTCTATATCTTTCTAAAACTTTCCCATAGGGATCCATCCAATGTGTTAATGTTCAGGCTAACTGACTTTTAGTTCTCATTCTTGCTACGTAAGTAACTCATGTTCTTTTCTAGTCATATCTATCCATATCTATACATGAGGATCCATTCTATACCATGCTGGAGCCAGCTTAAACCAGGTTGGGAGAGTCTATTGTTAAATTTTCAGTATAAGCATTTACACTTCAGAAATTGGCAAAGACAACAAAGCAGGGTTTCATTTATTATTTTGTAGATTATCTAGACCAAAGGTGTCAAACATAATGTTCACAAGAATGGGGCTCACAACACTTCTAAACTAGATTAAAATACAATTGGGAAATAGCTAAAAAATAAAGTAAAATACAATAGAACATGCATAATGTTAATATGTGGTTTTCTAAGTCCAGATATAGCCACAGGGATTCTTATGGACAGTTTAGTAGCCCTCTGTTGGTTTTTGTTGTTGTTTTGTTTTATTTTTTGAGTTTGACACTACTGGTCTAGACTTGGAAAGTAATGAATAAAATGTCAATATGCAGGTTAAACTTAAAGATGTATCTTGTGCACTTTTTTGGATAAGGTTGATTATTAAATGTTTACCAGAGCACCTCTGTCCCTTCTTGAATAAACACAACTTATCATTGGTGATATAGGCTTTAACCTGCTTATACTTGAATTCTACAGTACAGACTTTCTGAAATACTTGGTCTTCCTCATCCTTAATACTGCTTCTCTCATCACCATGCTTTTATACTGGTCTCGAATGCTCTCCCTCCTTACTGCTGAACCTTAGGGATCACTGGTTTGCTTCATAGCTTAGCTCAAGTACCACCTACTATTACTAATTACTATTACTAATACAACACTTTAAGGTTTGCAAAGAATTTTACAAGCATTATTTAATTTTATCTTCACAACAATTCCGGGTGGTGGGTGCTATTATTTTCCTCATTTTATAGATAAGGAAACTCAGACAGATAGCAATTAAAGTGACTTGTCCAGGGTCACAGAGGTGGTAAGTGTCCAAAGCCATATTTGAACTTGAGTCTTTCTGAATTCAAGTCCAGTTCTCTATCCACTGCACCATCTATGTGCTTTCATGAAGCCATACTTGATCCTTCTAACTACTTATGCCCTCCCTCCTGAAACTATCTTATATTTGTTGCACACATGCTCTGTCATTGTTATTGAGTCATTTTTAGTCGTGTCCAATTCTGCATGACCCCCTCACAACACCCTAATTGGTGACTGACTCTTAAAATTCTAGCAAAATTTCACAATGATAAAACCTAGTTGCACAGCTAAAGGTAAACATTTTGCTTCATCAAATAGAATAGTAGTTGATCTTTCAGACACACCCCTCTGACCACTCCCTGACAAAGATACTGGAGTGGTTTGCTATTGCCTTCTCCAGCTCATTTTACAATGAGGAAACTGAGGCAAACAGGGTTAAGTGACTTGCCCAGGGTCACACAGCTAGTAAGCATCTGAGGCCAGATTTGAACTCAGAAAGATGAGTCTTCTTCATGCCCAGTGCTCTCTATTCACGGCTCCACCTAGCTACCCATGCTCTGTAGCTACCCCTATTCTCCTAACCCTGACTTGCAATGATAGATTGAGTTCCCAGGGAGTTCCATCTCCCCTCAGGATTCTAGAAGTAAGCCCTGAGGGGTTTGGGGAGGTAGTACATCTCATAAGCTCTACCAATAAACTTCTCTGAGGATTATTAGTTGATATCAATTAGTCAGCCAGACTTAATTATTGTTTAGTAAGGGGAATTTTCTCAGATGGTGTAGTAAGCCCAGCTGGTCCAAAATATTCTCCTCAAAAGTCTGTGCCATAATGCAAATAGAGTCCAGGGGAAAGCAGACTCAAGTTGAGAGCACATGTGAAGAAGGGTTGACACACAGCTCCTGGAAGTCCTTTGATGGAATCTTTAGACCTCAATATTCTCCTTAGCTAAGTTGTAGCTTTTCCTTCCCAGGATAGACCAGGACATGGAGTTCGCTTCTTGGACCTGAGATAGTGATCTAGCCAGACAGTTACCAATCGGGATGGTGGGGGCCCAAGGCTAAGATTCTCTTAAAGTGTCAAGGCAGATGGAGAGGAAGAATGGAAGGTGAAGGAAGAAGAAGAAAAGAAGTCAGAAAAACTACACTAAAAGTTTCAAAAACCCAGATCAACTTAGTGATATGTCATGACTTCAGTGGACTGATTATGAAGTATGCCTTCTCTGTCTTGGGAGAGAAGTGGTGAATTATAGGTACAGAATGAGACATACATTCTCAGACATGGTCAATATGTTGATTTGTTTTGACTTTACTTATTTTTTGCAAGGGAGGGTTCTACTGGGAGAGGCATTGTGAAGCAAAAAGTAGCCTTTAAAAAGTATCAAATAAAACACTAGGGGATGTAGTGGATAGAGCACTGGGCCTGAAGTCAGGAAGATCTGAATTCAAATCCTACCTCAGATACTTATTAGCTGTGTGACCCTGGACAAGTTACTTAAACTGTTTGCCTCAGTTTCTTCATCTGTAAAGTGGAGATAGTAATGGCACCCACCTGCAATGGTTGTTGTGAGGACCAAATAAAATCGTTAAGTGCTTAGCACAGTGTCTAGTATATAGAAAGTGGTGTCTAAATGTTACTTATTGGAAGGCTTGAGCAGCCACAGAATGGTTCAATGGATCTAGGTAAGAATATGTTTGTTTGCCAGTGAATGATCACTGGTCTGCACAAAAACAAATTAAAAAATGCTTTGTTGTAGTCAAATAAATAGATAAATAAATAAATGTTAGCAATTCTGATGGAGGTGAAACAGGGAGAAGGTAGTTTATAAATAAAATATAGCATATAGATAAAACTTATATGTATGACAAACAAATCCCTTGTTCCCATGTACTCATACTTTCAGAGACTTTGGAGAGAATTTGTAATTTGAAAAGCTTTCTCAGCTATCTTTGACTGAAAGGAAACAGAATGGTTGGGGTAGTTGCTACCTTTGCTAAAGGAAACCAAATGCAGAGGACCAAAGGGTAACTGGAAAGGGAACAGGAAAAAAATAGAGGTGAAAGAGAAAGAGTGAAGAATTAGGAGCATGAGCTAAGGACTATATTCTTAAACGCTTTTTCCTTCTCCTAGATCCCTCAAATACTTGTTGGAAAGGAAACACCACTGTTTCTGCTTCTTCACTTCTCTATGCTTTCCCAACCTCATCCTCACTGCTGATCAGATCAAGTTCTATAGGCATTCTCCAAAGCACAGACACACATTCGCACGCCAGAAAAGAATCAGTTTCTCTCCTTTTCCCTGGTTGGAATATCACCAAACATGGAACATTCTCTCCAAACATGATGTGGTTCAGAGGGGGTAAAGGGTGGGGTGGGAGTGGAAGGGAAGTTGTGATTTCCCCTAAAATAAGTTGGATCATGTTTATGAGCCAAAGGGTCCTGATTGGGCAGCAGATCAGAAACTGAATCCACTAGGCCTCTTCTTTCTATTATTTTATAGAAAATGCTATATTAGGCAGTAGACTCTATTAATAATTTGTTGTCTGTGGGCAACAAGTAAAAGAAGTATAAATGGGCAAAAGAAGGTGGGGATAGGTGGCAGTGGTAAATTAAGTGGATGGCAACATGCTTAAAGGAATGAAATTTTATAGCCAGAAATGTTTTAACTTGTAGGCCCAATACCTCATTTTAAAGATGAGGAAACTGAGGCTCAGGGGAAATTAAATGACTTACTTAAGGCTACAGAGTGCCCAGGCTCAGACCCCATCTCCTGATTCCTGGTCCAGTGATCCTTTGGTGAGAATGATATTGTCTCTTTCATTAGAAGCTAAGTTCCTCAGAAGCAAAAACTGTAATTTTATCTTTATATGCCTAGCACTTAGCAACACATCTGTAACAATCTAAGTCCTTAATAAATACTTGTTGATTTGACTTGACTAATCTAGAACTATTAACAAAGCTACTCCCCTCCCCCACAAAGTCTAGGGTGGCTGCAGATTCTAGGTAGATATACTAGAAAAGACTGGTTAGATCATACAATAAATGGTGTCACCCATCAGCATTACATAATAACCTTCCTTGCTTCCAGAAGAGGTTTAAATGGGATGAGATTTTTTTTTTATGAAATCTATACTGCATCATTTTTTTTAATACAGAGGGATAAGGAGGGTATCAAAGAGCTCTGGATAAACACTGGAAATGAGAAATACACAGTACAGTCTGAAAAGCAATTTTAAAAAATCTACCTCCCACTCTACCCAGGGTATTTCAATGACCATCAAATGAGGGGAAAAAATGAAGCTTGAATCAGCTCACATTCTTCTAGGCCAAACTATAGCAGAACTAGCAGCGGGCAATTTCTGTAAAGTGCCAAAGGAACATCAAAAGTGGAACCGCACCACGAAGAGAATTTCCCAACCATAATTAGTACAATTTTCGTTTGCCCTAAATAGCCACCAATTTCACCGTGCCCTAAATAGCCACCAATCTACCTCTCTTTACTGTTAATGAAGCAAAGGAGCACAAAAGTATTTCTAATTTGGAGGAGCCAAGGGAGTCTGCATGGGCCATTAGCAGCAGAAAGCTTCATTACTGGGAGAAGACGTCTCTCCCTGAACTTCTCCTGGCTTTATGTGCGAAAAATCAGGAGGCAACCAGTCCATTTGCAAAATTAACTCTTTGCTTTGCATTCACAGCAGCTTTTGTAGACTAAGCGGGGTGGGGGGATAATAGATCTTCTATGAGGCATTTTTTTCTCTTTTCTTTTATGGAGGGGTGGTGGAGATTGGGGTGGGGAAGGTTTCAACTGGGGGGAGGGACAATCTGCTTTAGAAATATGGAGGAATTTCTAGCTAGAACCTTCCTGTTTAAGCACCGATTTGCCATACCAGTTGTATAAACGGTTATGTAATTTAGCGCAAGTGTACTGTGCAGAACTGTTGCATGTCTAGTGCCCACAAAGGATTTGCTGAACCAATCAACAACACCAACTAGAACAAATATTAACTCCCTGGTTCATGTTATACCATTAGCTTACTTATCCTGAGGGTCCATAACTCTGTGTATCAAGACAAACACCACATTTAGCTCTAAATGCTTTCAATTTGGTACAATTGTCGAATAAACCCATTATAATTATGCATCTCCTAAACCAGCACCCATCATAATAGCTAACCCCCAAATGGCGCTGCAAGCATCTACTGGATATTAGTACTCATCACTGTTCCTCTTCTACTCTGTTATCAAGCAAAAGGGGTAAAATGGAAATTGTGAACACCACAAACTATTTTTGGTGGCATGGCTATGTGTTGGAATCTATTCCTATTGCTTTGGCGTCCTCACATTAACTCTTTCATGATGACACCATAATTTCACCAGGTCTCTCGTCACCTAGGGACGTTATAGGCTGAGCAATGAGATGTCTAGGCACTCACCCTGGTCAATTTGACAAAAGTAGATTCTTTCACTTCTAGACTGGGTCAGGCGGCCCTTAAAATAAGAAAATAGTGGCATCCAAGAAATTTTTCCCCAAAACATTAAATTCCAGTTCAAAGTCTAAAAATACACAGAATTTGGCCAACATCCTAGAACAAAGGTTCTTAACTTGTATCTGTGCATAGATTTCAGGGGGTCTATGAACTTGGTTCAGAAAATAATTGCACCTTTATTTTCACTAACCTCCAACTGCAATTTAACATGCCCTTCAATTATGATTATAGGCAATAGACCACAGTATTATCAGCAGTACTGATGAGGGATTTTTGGCGGTAGAAATCATATATGTTTCATGCCACGTTGCAGTTGCTGTAGATATCTCCATCATTATTTCTAAATTATTATAATTATTTGGCCCTCCTCTAGATCACACATGATTGCCATCTTCTTGGCTACAGATTGTATTTTAATGTAATTGGTTTCCTTTATAGTCCTATGTATTTTATTTTATGCCCTTAAAACATTGTTCTGAGAAGGGATCCATAGATTTTACCAGACTGCCAAAGGGATCAAGACACAAAAAAGATTAACAACCCCCTTCTTAGAGTAAATCATGCAAGAGGGTGGACAAGACATGAGCGTATAAGTCCTTATGTTGTTACAGAACGATTTTTCACATTCTTAGCTAGTCTGTGGCACTAATATGAACAATTAACCCATGTTTCTGCTCATTCTAATGATCTCTACTGAATTCATCAGTTATTGCAAGGCTGGACATAATTCAAGTCACCCGAAACATCTGGGCAAAAATGGCACCAGCCTTCACACCACCTATGATACTCTAAGTTCCTTATAGGCTGTGATGTAAGGGAAATCTTTTCCCATTTCTTCTTGCTCATTGAAGATAGAAAACAGATGTTCAACATTTTCTCCTGATAATAATTCTCATTCCTCAAAATATTTGCCTTCTGTCCTGTTGTTTGGATGAACTCAATTGCTTGAAACTCTCCCTATGGTTTCTATTTTTTTAACTCTGTATTTCAATTATTTTTTTCTGGGCTAAAACTAAGTTTTCTGAATTTCTCAAATTAGCACTTTTCATGGTAGCAGCTACAAAGGAAAGAATACTTCCCAGTGGCTAAATGCTGCCCTTTAATTTTTGAGTAAATTGTATTACATCCTTTTAAAAAACACTACACAGCTAACGTGTGATCAGCTTGTGGTCCATTATGATTCCTAGATTATTTTCTACTTGACTTTATTTCTGTAACTCTAGCTGTAAAATGAAGATCATACCTCTTTGAACTCGCTTGTCTCACAGGGGTGTTGTGAGAATTGAAGAGACACCATTAGTGATGCTATGACTGTTATCCCTAGGAAGGAGAGTTAGGCGATTATTAAAGGAAAAGCTAGGCCAAAATTTCCATTTGAACTCTTCTCTACTTTTGAATTCGCAGAAGCAGGGGGTGTCTCATACTTTGAACACTGACACATTAAGAGCCGCTACATAGGTAAAAACTGAACGCATGCACTACAGGAGAGGATATTAGCCAAGATCTAAGAATCAAGGTGATAAACAAGAGCATTAACCTCCTCCTCTCTGGCAGAATTAGGAAGGAAGCAAACCAAAGTTGGCATGAGCAAGCCAACCAAGGTCGTTTTTCAGGATGAAAATGATCTTGTTTTCATATTTGGTCTTGAAGGTCTGCTTGGTTTTTCATGATGTGAATTAAATTAGAGGATTTAAAATATTATCTCCTTGTATTCTCTAAAATGGTGTAATTCACATTATTTTGAGACTATGAGAAGCAGCATGGCTTAATCGATAAAACATTAGACCTGAAATCAAAAAGACATAGGTTTGAATTCTGTCTCTGATACTGACTAGCTATATGAGCCTGGGAAAGTCTCTTATACAGTCTTAACCTTAGTTTCCTCATCTGTGAAACAGAGATGATAAATAGAATATACCTCTGAGAGTTGTTACGAGGTTCAAACGAGATAACACATGTAAGATACTGTGCAGATCAAAGCATCTCTGTCTACACTTGGTCCCTCCACTTCCTCTCCTCTCACTCTAAGCTCTCTGTGATCTGGTTTCTGACCTAATCATTCAACTGAAACTGCTTTCTCCAAAGTTAATATCTCTCATCAAATTTGATCGTCTCTTCTCAGTCCCCATCCTAATGTATTTGCCACATTTGACTCTGTTGACCACTTTTTTCCTCTGGCTACTCTGGGTTTTCATAATATCTCTGTCTCTGTTCCTATTTCTGTCTCTGTCTGTCTCTGTCTCTGTCTGTCGCTGTCTCTCTCTCTCCCTCTCTCTCTCTCCTTTTCTCTCTCTCTCTTTCTTCCATCCCCCTCTCTTTGGAGGAGTATTTCCAAGTCTCTTTTTTTTTAAATTTTTAAATTTAAATTTATTTATTTGACATTTAATTTTCAGCATTGATTTTCACAATAGTTTGAATTACAAATTTTCTCCCCATTTCTACCCTCCCCCCCACTCCAAGATGGCGTATATTCTGATTGCCCTGTTCCCCAGTCAGCCCTCCCCTCTATCACTCCCCTCCCCTCTCATCCCCTTTTCCCTTCCTTTCTTGTAGGGCAAGATAAATTTCTACGCCCCATTGCCTGTGTATCTTATTTTTTAATTGCATGCAAAAACTTTTTTTGTTTGTTTTTGAACATCTAATTTTAAACCTTTGAGTTCCAAATTCTCTCCCCTCTTCCCTTCCCACCCACCCTCCCTAAGAAGTCGAGCAATTCAACCTAGGCCACATGTGTATCATAATGTATAACCCTTCCACAATACTCATGTTGTGAAAGACTAACTACCTTTTGCTCCTTCCCAGCCCATCCCGCTTTATTGAATTTTTTCCCTTGACCCTGTCTCCTTTCCAAAGTGTTTGTTTTTGATTACCTCCCCCCCCATCTGCCCTCCCCTCCATCATCCCCCCCTTTTATTTTTTTTATCTTCCTCCCTCTTCTTTCCTGTGGGGTAAGATACACAACTGAGTATGTATGGTATTCCCTCCTCGGGCCAAATCTGATGAGCGCAAGGTTCACTCATTCCCCCCTCACCTGCCCTCTCCCCTCCTCCCACAAAACTGCTTCCTCTTGCCACCTTTATGTGAGATAATCCACCCCATTCTATCTCTCCCTATCTCCCTCTCTCAGTATGATGCTCTCTCATCCCTTAATTTCATTTTATTTCTTTTGGATATCTTCCCTTCATCTTCAACTCACCCTGTGTCACACATATATATATATACACATAGATATATACATACATACACATTCACTTATATATATACATAAACATATATATATGCATATTCCCTTCAGCTACCCTAATACTGAGGTCTCATGAATCATCCATGTCCTCTTTCCATGTAGGAATGTAAACAAAACAGTTCAACTTTAGTAAGTCCCTTGCAATTTCTGTTTCTTGATTACCTTTTCATGCTTCTCTTGATTCTTATGTTTGAAAGTCAAATTTTCTATTCAGTTCTGGTCTTTTCACTGAGAAAGCTTGAAAGTCCTCTATTTTATTGAAAAATCCATATTTTGCCTTGGAACATGATACTCAGTTTTGCTGGGTAGGTGATTCGAGGTTTTAATCCTAGCTCCATTGACCTCCGGAATATCGCATTCCAAGCCCTTCGATCTCTTAATGTAGAAGCTGCCAGATCCTGGGTTATTCTGATTGGGTTTCCACAATACTCAAATTGTTTCTTTCTGGCTGCTTGCAGTATTTTCTCCTTGATCTGGGAGCTCTGGAATTTGGCAACAATATTCCTAGGAGATTTCTTTTTGGGATCTATTTAAGGAGGCGATCAATGGATTCTTTCAATTTCTATTTTGCCCCGTGGCTCTAGAATATCAGGGCAGTTCTCCTTGATAATTTCTTCAAAGATGATATCTAGGCTCTCTTTTTGATCATAGCTTTCAGGTAGTCCAATTATTTTTAAATTATCTCTCCTGGATCTATTTTCCAGGTCAGTGGTTTTTCCAAGGAGATATTTCACATTGTCTTCCATTTTTTCATTCCTTTGGTTCTGTTTTATAATATCTTGATTTCTCATCAAGTCACTAGCTTCCACTTGCTCCAATCTAATTTTTAAAGTAGTATTTTCTTCAGTGTTCTTTTGGACCTCCTTTTCCATTTGGCTAATTCTGCCTTTCAAGGCATTCTTCTCCTCATTGGCTTTTTGGAGCTCTTTTGCCATTTGAGTTAATCTATTTTTTAAGGTGTTGTTTTCTTCAGTGTATTTTTCAGTATTTTTTTGGGTCTCCTTTAGCAAGTCATTGACTTGTTTTTCATGGTTTTCTCGCATCCTTCTCATTTCTCTTCCCAATTTTTCCTCTACTTCTCTAACTTGCTTTTCCAAATCCTTTTTGAGCTCTTCCATGGCCTGGGACCAGTTCATGTTTTTCTTGGAGGTTTCTGTTGTAGGCTCTTTGACTTTATTAATTTCTTCTGTCTGTATGTTTTGGTCTTCTTTGTCAGCGAAGAAAGAATGCAGTCTGAGACTGAATCTCGGTGCATTTTCACTGCCTGGCCATAATCCCAGCCAACTAACTTGACCTTTGAGTTTTTCAGTGGGGTATGACTGTTTGTAGACTACAGAGTTCTATGTTCCACGTTTGGGGGGGAGGTGCCAGCTCTGCCGCACCAGCACTGCTCCTTCCCCAAGGACCCCCAACCCGAACTGGGCTCAGATCTTTGGCAGGCTGTGCACCCCTGCTCTGATCCACCACTTAATTCCTCCCACCAGGTGGGCCTGGAGCCGGAAGCAGCAGCAGCCGTAGCTGCCCCACCTCCGCTGCCCCCGGGGCTGGAAGCCGAACCGCGAACTCCTTCCACTCCCGCAGCTTTTCCCACTAACCTTCTCAGCAGTCTTTGGTGTTTGTGGGTTGAGAAGTCTCGTAACTGCCGCAGCTCACTGAATCAGGGCGCTAGGGCATGCTCTGCCCAGTTGCTGGTCTTGTTGGTCCACGCCGCTCAGGCTGGGCTCTGCTCCACTCCATTCCCAGCTCCCAGCTCCCAGCTCTGTGCAGGATAGACCTCACCCAGAGACCATCCAGGCTGTCCTGGGCTGGAGCCCTGCTTCCCTCTGCTGTTCTGTGGGTTCTGCCGTTCTAGAATTGGTTCAGAGCCATTTTTTATAGGTTTTTGGAGGGGCTCGGCGGGGAGCTTAGGCTGGTCCCTGCTTTCCAGCTGCCATCTTGGCTCCGCCCCCCTCCAAGTCTCTTTTGCTAAACCTTCATGCATGTCACCCTCATTAACTGTAGATGTACTCCAAGGTTCTGCCGCATCTCCTCTTCTCTTTTTTCTAGGTCACCAAGTAAGAGAATATAGGAAAAAATGTAATAATATTTTTTACATTCTCTCACTTGATAGCTTAGATCCCATAAGTTCAGTTTTAATCTCCATAGAGATAACTGCCAAGTCTATATATTCAGTCTTTGTTTCCCTTCTGAACTTACTAACTGCTATTGGAGGTGTTGAAATGGATATGTAGAAGGTATCTCAAAGTTAATATATCCAATACATACCTTATTAGCTTTTCCCCCAAACCCACCTTTCAAAATTTTCTATTAATATCGAAGGTACCACCATCCTTACAGTCACTAAGGTTTGCAAGCCCAGGGTCATCCTTGACTTATTCCTTTCTCTCTCCCTACATATTCAATCAATTGCCAAATGTTGATATTTCCAACTCTTTAATATATCTTGAACTAGCAACTTTCCCTCTATTCATACAATAACCACGTTACTCTAGGCCATCCTCACCTCTCATCTTGACTATTACAATGGTCTCCTAATTGCTTTCTTTGCATCAAATCTCTCCCTTTTCCAGTATATTTCGCTCACTGAGAGCAAAGTGATTTTTCTTAAAAACAAATCTGGCCATGCTATTCCCCTACTCACTAAACTCCAGTGGTTCCATAGTACCTCTGAGACAAAACTTAATTATCTTTGGCATTTAAAGCCTTTCACAATCTATTCTAATGCCTATATCTTTAGCTTTACTATTCATTGCTCCCCTTCCTTTACTCTTTGGTACCACCAAATTGTTCTTCTCTTTGCTCCTCATACTTAGAAGGCATTCCCTCCTCTTTGATACTTCATGAAGTATCTTACTTCCTTCAAGATTGAGCTGGAGAACCACTTTCAATACACAGTCTTTCCTGATCCCTAGTGATCTCCTTCCCTAGGTGAATCATTTTTATTTTGTATTTATAATTTATATGTATGTATATACCTATTTATTCTGTATAAACTTGTATATATAATGTTATTCCTCCAAAAAAGAGTGAAAACTCAATGAGAGTAGTTATTATTTCATATTTTATCTTTATATCCTTCAAACACAGTGCCTGGAACATAGTAGGCACTAAATGACTGCTCATTGATGATCAGCTGACTTAAATGGTCTCTATAGACCTTTTCTTCTCTAAATTAGGGTCCCATAAATTGAGTTTCCATCTTCCAGCAGGGTAGATTACACTTCCCTGGCTACTGGGGATGAATGACACTTGCAGAAACAACCTGGGATAAGAAACACAGTCTTGAAATCTGCAGTATTCATGGGAGACATATGTCAGTGTCAAGGAAAGACGGAGGCTTTTGTAGAAAGAGCAAAAACAGCAGTCCTTATGCCAGTGAAGCATTTTCTCATTTCAGTGAAGGAAAGAACATGCAATGCCTTTCAACAGGTAAGTGTCATGTCTTCACCTCAAACACTAACCATTATGAACATTAGTTATCTATATCCTTCTGACAATGCGGCTGTCAGAGTGAAGCCACACAAAAGCAGAAAAGTGGCAAGTGATACAGAAGCATACACTAACCTGGCAAAGAAGCGATGGAGGAGAAACAAATCTGTAGGTTGCCTATATTTTTCAGATGTCAAAACTGCATTATGGAGAATGATACATTTTTTTTCTTTTTTAAAAAAAGCAATTCAAAGTAAAGCATTGATCAAATGTCTTGGAATCAAAGCTATGATGCAGAGGTTTTCCGTAGCTGTCTGCAAACCAACCAACTAACTGGTACTTATAGAGCACCTCTCCTATGGAAGGCTACGTGCTAGGTGTTGGAAATGTGAAGACAAGGTCACTATCTACAGAAATAGTGATGCAAGTACAAACACGATAGGGAATATAGATCAAAAGATAAATAATGGCAGGCTGTTCAAACTAAAGTAGTCAGTGGGTCATGAGATAGAACTTGTGACAAGAAAAATAAAATAACCATACTTGTTGGGTGGCCTCTACTCCATTGCAAGTAGGCCATGATATTTGGAACTCAAAGAAGCCTTATATGTCATTTTAAAATTTTTACTTTATTTTCAGTAAGCAAGAATTTATTTTCTCTCCCTCCCACCCACCACCAACTTAAAAGAAAAAAAAGAAAACATTTGTGTATTTAGTCCAAGTTCCAATTTTACGCATGGGGAAACTGAGGGCCAGAGAGATGGAGAGCCTTACCTACTCCAAAATACAACATGGATAGTAGAAAAATGCTGAACGTCTAGCCAAAGAAAGACCTGGTTTCAAATACAATCTCTGAAGCTTACTTGTACTCTGACCATGGACAAGTCACAACCCTCAGAGACTCAGTTTCCTTGTTGCTAAAATGGAGATAATCATACCTGTAACTCCAAGTTTTATTATTACTATCCACTACAATAATATATGTGAGACACTTTGTACATTGTAAGGTGCTTTATAAATTTCAGCTTATTATCATTGGATAAGATTACATAAGTCCAGAGGTTTGCTAGAGTCAGCTAGAACTAACTTGTAAGAGTTAATTATTCATTTTTTTCATTGTGAGCATTTACACCTCAAAAAAATGGCAAATGTTATAAATCATGGTTTGATTTATTATTTTGTTGATTTAAGAAATTTAAGAAAGTGGTAGATAGAGTATTAATAAAGCATATTCAACTTAAAAGTGTGCCCTGGGCACATTTTTTGAAAGCTGGTTGTTAAATATATACTAGCATACCACTACATAAATCCTTGCCTCTAAATCAACACTGTATCTCTTGCCCTAATTAGGTTGGAAGAGTGTTGGAAGGCATTCTGAACAGGCTTTCTTTTCTGGATTTGTTTGTTAGGTTCTTATGCCCTAATGCAGCATTGATTTTTGTGAAGGTGCTATACACAGCTAAGAAATAGGTATACTCCTTTTTATTCTTTTTCAATATTCTCCAAAACTTTATCATATCTAATTTTTCTAATAGCCAATTTATCTCCTTAACCTCATTCTTCTTTATTATATGGTTACTAAATATAGGAGGGATAAATTTTGGTACCTCACTAGCATAGTTTTACAGACTATTTCCATGTGTAACTTATTTAACTTTTCCTTCAAGAATTTCGATGCTGTGTGTGCCATTTGGTGCATATCTGTTTAGTGGTCGATGGTACTTTTAGCAAAATGTAGTCTCCCTAATTATTTCTTTTAATCACATCTATTTTTGCTTTTGCTTTGTCTGAGATCATGATTCATCTCATGCCTTTTTTTACATCAGCTAAAACATAATAAACTGTTATTTTAATTCCGTGTCTTTCTGTTTCAAGTATGTCTCTTGTAAACAACATACTGTTGAATTCAAGTTTCTTATACATTTTGCTACCCTCCTCTGTTTTATGGTTGAGTTCATCCCATTTACACACAGTTATGATTGCTATGTATATCTCTCCATCCTGTTCTCTTCTATTTATTATTGTCTCTATTACCCTATCCCCTCCTCAAAAGTCTGTTTTGCTTCTGACCACTGCTTCCTTAATCTGCCCTTCTTATCTTGCCCCCTTCCCCTCCTATTTCCCTATTGGGCATGATAACTTTTTATATCCAACTGCGTGCGTACATAAATTCTTCTCTCCTAGAACCAGTTCAGAAGAGAGTCACGTTCAAGTATTGGCTACTCCCCCTCTCGGCCATTTTCCCCTCATTTGTAAAAACTCATCCTTGCATATTCTTTTATGTGAGAGAATTTCCTCGTTCTTCCTCTCTCTTCCCCCTTCTCCCGGTGAATCTTTCTTTCTCATCCTTCCATTCTTCTTTTGAGATCATCCCAACATAACAGTTTCACACTCATGCTAGGTGTTTAAGTAGACACCTGTTAACTGCCCTAATCACGATAAAGTCCTTAGGTGTTATACAAATCATCTTTCCATATACGAATGTAAATAGTTTGACTTCATTAAGTCCCATATGTTTTCTCACTCGTATTTACCTTTTGATGCTTCTCTCGATTCTTGTGTTTGAATGTCAGATTTTCTATTCAGCTCTCATATTTTCACTACTTAAGCCCTCTGATAGGTTTAGAAAAACATTTCACCATATGTATGACAAAGCTGCCGCACTAACTACAAGAAGCCAGAAGTGACTGGAAGTAGGGTGGGATGAACTCAGAGGAGATCCAGAGGGCTAATAGGTCATCCAATTTAATCCAATAGCATATATTAAGTGCCTATTATACACAAGGTAGGCACCTGGATGCTGGATAGAGCACCAGGCCTGGAATCAGGAAGATCTAAATTCAAATTCAATCTCAGACATTTACTAACTGTCTAACCCTGAGCAAATCACTTAACCCTATTTGCCTCAGTTTCCTCACCTATAAAATGAGCTGGATAAGGAAATAGCAAACCACTCCAGTATCTTTGCCAAGAAAACCCCAAATGGGGTCATGAAGCGTCAGACACGACTGAAACAACTCAACAACAAGAAGAAAGACAAATGTACCAGGCGCCATACTTGGGACTGGACATACAAAATGGGAAAGAGTTCCCTGCCCTCAAGGAGTTTTATATAAAAATGCAACTGGGAGTATCTCTGTTAGGGAAGTTTTCAAAGCTTAAATCAAGAGGCACTACATGAACATGAGTACCACTAATCATATGATATGGTTTCCAAGCCTATTAATTTGGTCTCTTCACCTTATGTAAAATAGACTGCAGACTTACATAATCCTGAAGCAGTCAAGTGTTGGAGTAACCTTGCCTACATAATGTCTTCCGTAGAAACACTTATATAACCATATAATTAGAACCAGGTCACCAGGTTCTGACAAAAGCCAAGCTTCAGTCAGGAATTATGATGGGAATTATGAAGAAAACTCCGTATATTGGTGCTGTATATCTTCAAATCACTGATGCTCACTAATATTATATGTCACATCTATACGCCTTCACAAAGTCTTACTTCAATGCTTCCTCATAGGTGTAAAGGTAGTCTTGGGATTTTAAAGGCTATAGCAGTAAAATACCATCTGTCATATTTTAGCAAGACAGGAATGCTTCAAGTACCACCCTGCATTTAATAGACTGAGTGAGCTGTCCAGGGACCAATTTAGCTATGTATGAGAAGATTCATCCCCAGAAGGTTGGCTACTAGGTGAATTCTTTGACCATGGTGACCCTCTGACATTGGCCATAAGTATAGAAACTGATAATGCACATTTTTCAAGCTGATGAGACTAGAATAAAACGAGATGCTCATTAGCAAAGGCTACTCAAAAATCATTCTGGCATCTATCATGTCATCATCTCAATTTCATCCATTCAAATAAAATGTTAGTGAGGCTATGATTGGCTCACTGTATACAAGTAGGTCACATCACAAGGAAATAAGATACCTGAAAACAAAGAGGAAAGAAGATAAGGGAAAAAAAAACATAAAAAGAATATTAAAAAGACAGAAACCGGGTCATTTGGCAATCATCAGCTGCAAGTTTAGCAGAGCAGTGGCCAGCCTATTATACATTATAAACAGCCAGGCTGCTGATTTAATGGTAGTCTGAGCAGCATAACGAAGAAATGCTTTCTCCCATATTAATAGGAAATATGTTGTATGAATCCAATAGTTCATGAAATTAACAAGGAAAAAATGAATTGGAGGGAAGCAACTTTGCAAGTAATGGGAGGCTGTAGCAATTGCTACCCTGGAGCACAGTGAACACTTTGGGTGCGCTTGGGCAAAGTGAATATAGATGAGAACAGATGCTGCTGGAAACTTTTTAAACAACATTTTTAATTTAAATCTATTTCAAGTTTTCTGCTAGTCAGAAGGTTGTAGAAGTGAATCCTGTTAGTCCGAAATGCCAATTAGAGTTTAGGGGCCCTTGGCCAATTCCCAAAAACATCTAAGGCTAACTGGTAAAAAAAAAAAAAGACAACTTAAAATCATGGCACAAACTAGAGTTTGGGCAAACGTACTTCGTAAATATTTCTTCTTCATCCCTTGATGTGCCACTCTTGTTAGCCAATCATTTAAATCTAGAAAGTTAGGCACTGCTTTCCTTTAGAAGAGACCCAAGGTAGTGTGTGCTTGATATGTTCTTTTGGGTAAGAATGGAGAGATCTCATACTTACAAGCCAATAGACATGCGATGAAAGATTATGTCTGGGCCACAAACACTGCCCTGGACAGTCTGACCAAAGCTTTGGTTGACCTGACAGGAAGAAGCCAGATTTTCTGCAGAAGCAAGAAGGTAACTTCCCTTGTTCCCAGAGACAGAGCCATCCAGGTCTTCCATAATGGCGGCATGAGGAAATGGGAAGGCTACTCGGTTAGGAGAGTTTAGAAACTTCAGTTGTTCAGTCTTCACAGTAAATCCACCTGAAAATAGAAAAGAGATTAAAAATCTCATCAAGTCTCATAACATCAACTAATTAATCAATCAATTAGCAAGTATTTATACTCTAGGCACACTACTAGGAGCTGAGCAGACAAAGACATAAATAAAAAAAACTCTCTAACTTCAAGGAGCTAATATTCTAACAAAGGTCATTACTATTGTCCCAGTGATTTTATTTGGAAGGAAAACTTTTAAGTATGCTTCTCTATGATACCGTTAAGATTTAGGTTTCCCTTTATAAATGAACAAATGGATTTCATTTTTCTTTTGTTTCCCAAGTTACTAACACAGAGCCTGCTCTGTAGTAGCTAGTTCATAAATGCTTGTTAAAATGAACTTAATTACAATTATCAGGCATACTAGGATTCTGGATTTTTCATGGATCCTTTGTGTGAAAGGTCCAGGAAAAGACATTTCCCAAACTCTTGGGACTTCTCAACTGCCCTCTGCTTCTCTTAAATTTCCATGTGGAAACGATGTCAGATTCATTGGTAGATATAAAGATAAGGGCCAGACTCTGCATAAAAGAGGCCCTGCTGAAACAAGGACCCAATAGAGTACCATAACAGTCATCTTGAAAAGCTGGGATCTCAAACAATATTCTCTTTTAAATAACATCCACACATACTACATATATTGAATTTAGAAAAAATGTCGCTACTTTTTAAACACCTGTCCCTAAAGAATAAGTCAACAAGCAATTTATTGAACACTTATCAGGTGTCAGGCACTGAGCTAAGTGCTGGGGGTTCAAATACAAGCAGAAAGAATGATTATGATCATACTATCCCATTACTCTCCCAATGACTTAGTGACAAATGTTCTCTAAGGCCGGGAGCCACACTAGAGAAATGAAAAATGATCAGTGCACAAAATTTAGGTCAGTGTAATGGATAAAGAACCGGACCCAGGGTCAGGAAGATCTGAGTTCAAATCCACCATGAGACACTTACTAGCTGTGGGACCCAGGGCAAATCATTTAATCTCTGTCTGCCTTAGTTTCCTTGTCTGTCAAACCGGAAGAAGAACTTTCCTGAATCGTTGTGAGAAAACAATGAAATAATATTTACAACGTGCTTTGTAAACCTCAAAGCACTATACAAATGAATGAAAGATATCTGTAGTCAAAAATGATCATGAATTGTAAGGCTCAAAAAGCAGCTGCTACCTCTCTCTCTAAGAGATGTTCTTATCTGACCAACTGGGTTTCCAATTCCTGTGCTGTGCAGTCTTGGAGTCATGCAGTATGACACCTGGGTCTGATTCACTGGATGGCAGCACCAAAATGGTTCCCAACTTTCTCCACATACATAGCTATATGTATGTCATCTTTATCTATATCTGTATCTATATAGCTATCTTTCCCTTCTCTGATATATGTGGGTAATATTTCACCAGCTTCCTCTCTTCCCAGAGATTCTAGGGTAATGATTGCTGGTATTATCTGCTTCTCCTATTCCCAAAGCTATGCTTTGGGATCTTTGAGAATTATAATTGGTTGAGGGAAAGAAGGAAGGGAAAGAGAGTCTGGCTCACCCCAGGGCTGACCTTGCTAATGTATTATTCACCTCATAGAGATGGGTCTGCTCTCATTGCCTTGGGCTGGGATCTGAGAGACCTTTCTTATCAATGAATTCTTAGAGCTGAGGGGAACAAATAACCACAAAAAAACAAAAGAGGTCATTAATTCTGTCCATGGTATGAATTTCTAAAACTCTTAACGTAAGTCAGTCTCTAAACTTTAAAGAATATGTGTGTGTGTGCATATGTATATGTACACATATAGAGATGTACATATCAATATAGATATATTTATTTAAATATTGATATATGCATCTCCATATGTACATATATATATATATATATATATATATATATATTATGTATATATCTCTCTACAGATAGATTTACATTAGATATAGATAGGAAACATGCAGTAAATAGTACATTTGGCTGGGACTTTCAATTTGTTAGTTTCTGGTACTTGTGAGAAGAATCAGCAAACGAGAACTAGAAAATGCTTCCATTATATAACAGTCTCTAGCCTTTTGGCCATCAGGCCCAGGACACACTGTTCTAGATACTATAGTCTGGCTAGGACGAAGAACAGTGAGACCACAACCTGCCTGGCCCTGTATAACATATATCTCTTAACGCAGCCTAAGACCGTGTTCAGTTTCTCTGGCTGGCATAGCACACTCTTTGACTCATAGCACATTGGATCTCCTAGAGCTTTTTCGAATAAACTACTGTCTCCTCATGCTTTTCTATCTCTTACTTGTGGTACTGTGTTTTTTTTATTGTTGTTGGGTTTTTTTTGGTTGTTTTTTTCAACTCAGGTTACAAATTGCATAACTTTATAGTCATCTTTTTAAATTTCAGGCCCAACGTTGCAGCCTATCAAAATCTTTGTTCAGTCAGATCTGACTCATCATGACCCCACTTGGGGTTTTCTTGGCAGAGATATTAGAGTGGTTTGCAATTTCCTTTTCCAGCTCATTTTACAGATGAAGACTCTGAGACAAACAAGGTTAAGTGACTTGCCCAGAGTCACACAGCTAGTAAGTGTCTAGGGCCATTTTGAGCTCATGTTCTCTTGGTTCTATGCCCAGCACTACCCATTGAGACACCCAGATGCTTGAAAACGACATGACTCCTGAGAAAATATCTAGCACAAAAGGTCACCAGTATTTTCCCAATCCACCTCCTGACACTTTGCTTTTCATGTACTGCTTAACAAATGTTGTTACGTCGAATCAAATTCCCTAAACATTCAAAGCAAAACTAAAATAGATTCTCCTGACTCTGGGGAGCATTTAGTGTCTAACCCACTCCTTTGGCACTCACCTTACTGCTTTGTCTTTTTATCATCATCATCATCATCGTTATTATTATTTCTTACTTCTACAACTAAAATTTAAACCCTTTGGTGGAAGAGATCATGTCAAAGAATCCCAGAAATTTGGGATGAAATGGACGAAACACTGACCTCCAAACAACTAAATTTGATATTATTAGTATTTTTATAACATCAATGGAATACGAATATGAAATCCATGCCAAGAAAAAAAAAGTTCTTTATGGCATTAAAAAAGGCTGACAAAGGAGTCTTAATCTTAACTGAGTGGAATTTATTTTCTTCCAAAACTGACTTCTGATTGAATTACTTGGTTGATTTGTCTACAATGATCAATAGGCCAGGTTACTAACTATTTCCTTTCACCTTTTGCTTTGCTGAAATAACTTTTAGGTTTTTTGGTTTGTGGGGATGATAAATTATCCTGAATTTGAATAGTTCTACTATCCAATAACAATAACACCAATAATAGTAGAATTGTGGGCTAGAAGATCTAAGTAAGTGGGTCATAAGCTTTTCATCTCTAGATTGTTTAGCAGGATTTTCCTTTCTTGGGATTTCATCTGATGTCTCTGTTGATATATTTTCATGATTAAGAAGTAATTATTAGGCAGCTAGGTGGTACAGTGAATAGAGCACCAGCCCTGGAGACAAGAGGATCTGAGTTCAAATCTGAACTCAGACACTAGCTGTGTGTGACCCTGGGCAAGTCACTTAACCTCAGTTGCCCCCCCAAAAAGTAATTATTAGATAATCTCTATTCTTTATAATACTCTGCTGCATTTCAGCTTAGATTCCTTCCTGGACCACGAACTCCTAGAACTCACCTTGTCCTCGATAACAGCTTGAGCAGGTTCTTATGGCGATGCAGCTGTTTCGATCAAAATTCACAAAGGTTGTTTTGGAGACCAATAATTCCTGTCTCTTAGGGGTTTTTATTCCCACTGACATACATGGACTCTCTTGCTGATGGTCAAAAGGAAAAAAAATATAACAACTGGCCAAATGAAACGAATGAACTGAGATAGAACAGTTTATACAATAAAAACAACACTATAAAATGAACAATGAAAGGCTTAAGAATCCTGACTGACCATCGTGACCTACCACAATTCTAGAGGACCAATGAAGAATGCCACACACCTCCTGCTGGAGAGGAGATGCACTAAATATTCAGAATGAAATGCACATTTTTGGACATTGGCCAATTCAGAAATTTGTTTTGCTTGGCTCTGAATATTGATTACAAGGGTTTTATTTTCCTTCCTCTTCCCCCTCAGGGTAGGTAGATGAGGTGGAAACAAAATAAACATTTGTTGATTTTTTAAAAATATATGTATATATTATTAATTTTTTAAATATCAAATTAAAAAGTTGAGAACTTTTCTAATAATTTATTCTCACTCCTATATGTAAGCTGAGGCTATATAGCAAGCATAAAAGCTGTTTCCAAGCCATTCCTCTTTCTGCCCCTTGACCGGGAACATTTACGCCTTTAACCCTGGTTTGGGGATGAGTTCTTAGGAATGCGCTCAGGGAGGACTCCTCTACACTGGGGAACCCAAGAGAAGATATAAGAAAGTTATTATAAACTCTGGCAGAGAAAACTATGATACTTTTACTAGTTCAAAGACTTTGGACATATGTCCTCACATCCCTGGCCCTCAGTTTCCCTCTCTCTACATAGAAAAGGTTGGGCTAGATGGCCTCTAAAGTACCTCCTACAAAACTTAAGAATCACACTTACTACCTTTAAAAAGATCCCTAAAAATCCTAAAAACAAATGAGCAACACGGTGTATTAGAAAGAGTTTTAGACTTGAGGGTCAGAAGATGTGTGTTCAATCTAGCTCTGACATTTACTAGTGGTACCCTGGGGGTATGACCTTGGGCAAATTAATTCTCAGTTTCCTCATTTGCCAAATAGGGACATTGGACTAAATTGCCTTTAACATCCCTTCTAATCCTGAATTTATGATATATGATTTGATGATCTCTAAAACTGGGGGAAGAGAAGACTAGATGGTCTCTAAGGTCCTAGGCAGCTAAGCATCACTGTGAATAGATTACTGGAGTTGGAGTCAGGAAGACTTGAGTTCAAATCTACCCTTAGATATTTACTAGCTTTGTGACTCTGTGACACCTAACTTCTGCCTACTTCAGTTTCATCGTCTGTAAAATAGGATAACCTACATTTCAAGGTTGTTAGAAGGTCAAAAGAGGTAGTATTTCTAAAGCTCTATATGAATCCTAATTATTAATTATTATATTTTTATGATTCTATGATCTCTGAAAAATGTCATCTGAAAAATGAGGATGGACATGAGGAAAATGTTCTGCCAACCTCAAAATGCTATAAAATTGAGTTGTTACTCTTGCTATTCCTCTGGGTATTAATCCACAGGAAATCACCCACCTAACCACCAAGATTTCATTTAGTATACTAAAACACAGATACGCATGAGTAAGAGATAAACAACCTTGGACAGATATGAAATTTATATATTTGTACATAGAAACCTATGATACTTTTACTAGTTCAAAGACTTTGGACATATCTCCTCACATCCCTGGATGTGAGGAAAGTAATGTATTCGCTGTAGGTTCAGGTCTATTAACGATTGCATGCATGGTTGGTCTGAGAACGGCCAACACCTTGAAAATCCCAATTCCTAGAAGAATGGACCACATGAAAGTCAGTGGCTGAAGCCAAAGTGACATGGCCAACAGAAAGTTAGGCACATTCATTTTTTAGCACTCTACATAAAGTTATACAGCTTTTGAGTATTCATATATACACATTAGCTTTTCAGACACACCTGCAAGTATGATCTTCAATAACTGGGGCTTTTTAAATGATCCATGAGGCTCATACAGAGCTCTCCCTCTGAAAAATCAGAAGCCTCTTCACTCTGATTGTTAAGTCTATATTTGTGTATTTCTACAAGAAGCTGAAGCAAAGGCAACATTTTGGCACTGAGACTAGAACCTTAATTCCCAAGTCAATGCTCTATTCACTAAACTAGGAACTATAGAAAAATGGGAAGACACTATAACCATTGTAAAGTGCTATTTATACTGATGCCACGATTGTTATTTCTGTTTTCCCATCAACTGAAGAAGTTCTAAATATGAGCATACAGTAATATTTGATAAAACTGAAGCAATTTTTAAACTTGGATGTGGTAGCCTAGCCATACCTTACTTACATTTTCAGATGCATCACACTAAGATAATAGGCCATTCAAATAACCAAAATAATAATCGTAGCTCACAATGGCATCATCAGATCCTAAAGTTTGCCAAGAACTTTATATGGCTAAGAAGTATTAGAGCCAAAACTTAAATTTAGATCTTTTGACTGCAAGATCATTCACTGTTCTCTCTAACATTCCCCCACTATCATTCCAATAGGAAATGTTTATAAAACTTCAATAGAAGCCTCAAGGTAACCCGATTTTGTTGCATGAATCTCTTTCTCATGACAAAATAAAAAGGAGGGACTAAAATCATGATTTTTTTTGTTTCATATGGTGGACTCCCAGGTAAGGAAACCCACTCCATCAATGCAGGTTAGCACGCTCTCTGTAACTTAAAGTCATAAAGTACTTAGAGTACTGTGAAATTAAATTATTTGTTTGGGATTGGACAGCCAGGATTTGAATCCAGGTCTTTGTGGGTTTGGAGTCAGATCTCTCCGTTACATATTACGCAGCCTCTCTACAGAATAGAAAGTATATTCAAATGATAGCAAGAAGGTCTAGGTTCTTCTCTGATTCTGTCACTAACTAGTTCTGTGATCTTAGGAAAATTATATCTTCACTTCTGGGACCTCATTTTCCTTATCTGTAAAATGGTGGGAAATGGGAGTGATGTTGGACTTGATAATCCCTAGGGCTGATTCTTCCCCTAAAATCTTGTAGTTCCATGATTTAAATGAATGACTCCTCTCATGCCAGTAATAGTGCAAAGACTCACCTTTTGAGATTCAAGCAGTCAGATTTTGTCCAGAACAGACCTGGGGAGTTTTGTTTAATGTTTCCTAACAGAGAACTCTAGTGATGCACTTGTTAAGGGATTTAGAGGCATTCAACTGCATTCCATTACTAGTGGCACCCCAGGGGTGTGATTATCTTTGATTATCTCGTGATAAGAACTCCTTTGTCATAATTTGCATCTTAATTTATGTAATTTTCCCATTAATAATGATGTCTAGTTAACATCAATTAAAACTTTGTGACATCAATTTAACAGGAAGGTTAGTTATTCAGCTCCATGGTTCTTCTTTTCTTCTTTTCTTTTCCCTCTTTTTTTGATGGGGGAAGAGGGATAAGGATTAAAGGAGATTTCTGGGAATGTTCAAGGCCTCTGACCCACTATTGTCATGGTTTTTAAATCTGGGGAGCATCCTCTCCCAATAAATACATAATACAAATAATTATAACACCTCTCAAGTATTAACACTTTGGAAAGAAGGAAAGATTAGCATTAATTTTCACCTCATGAAGATTGTCCAAAAGATGTTTAGCAAGAATAACAGGACAGGGAATTTAGCCTTAATATAGTGCCTTAAAAAATTCTTATAGGTATGGACACCTATTAGTATGTGAAATAGTCCCTTAAGAGAAGTGGTAGAAGGCATTGATGATGATGATGATAGATAGATAGATAGATAGTATTTATATGACATTTTAAGATTTTCAAAGTGCTATACATAAAACCTAACAAATCATTAGCACCAGAGATATAGAACCTTCTTTAGTTCCAACTTTGCCCAGTTCTGATTTGTACAACACTGATTTATGTGGGATCCGCAGATTTCCTAATATACACAATTGTGTATTAGAGGTTGCAAGATTGCCTGGTACACACCTTTGGTATGAAGTCGACATCAAGTTTATGAGTGGTATAAGCCATCACCATGACAGCTTTATGAACTAGTACGAAAGAGGACCAAGACAGACACCATGATGGAATTCTACTAAAGCTGCCCCCAGCCCCAATATTCTAACTTCCTCATAGGACCCACTGAACAGAAGGCCCACTGCCCCTACCTAGCTACTCACCCCCCACACACACACACTCTCAATATCCTAACTTCCTCACTGCTCACTAAAACAACAGGCATGTTCATGAACTCATATTTCCCACAGAAACAGCAGGTGTGTCCATGCGATGGGATCCCAGCCACGACCTCTAGCTAGCCACTGCCCCCAGACCCATTCCTCACATTTCTACAGAAACAGCAGATGTGTCCATGCGCTCAACCACAACCATATCCATCTAGCCTCAGACATGACCACAATACTCAGCCAATCAGAAAGCAGCACCACCAGGATGCTCAAGCAGGATGTGGACCCCAAAACAATAGAAGGGACTTTCCCTAAGTAGGCACCTGTGCAGTAACAATACAGAACGGACCTTGAGTAAACTTATGACATAGAAAGGCTTATTATAATGTCATTGTCATACATATGTACCCCTCCAAATGGGTTTTTCTGTATGCATTGTGGGTAATCACATGCACAGTTTCATTGAGGCTGGAACTCCTCCCCTATTACTTAATCTCTTAACGAACCCCTCATGCCTTTTTAATATTCAATTTCTGTTATGTAATTGCATCTTTACCCTATAAAAATCCATCTTCCTTTCTCTGCAGTTGCTGGTTCCTCTTGTAACTTAGCCCACTTCATGAGAGGCATCAATCTCAATAAATGCCTATACTTGGATTAGAGATGGTCTGACTCTTAATTCTTTGAGATGGTTCCACCACAGCACATCATGAAACCCCAACAGTTTTTGGCATCCCTTGGTGGGTAGAGTCTAAACCGCAACAACCATACTCCCCTGCTGCCTGTTCTAGCTCTCTGATACACTATTTCCATATGTCTCGTCTTTCCATTTTCAATATAAGTGCATCATGGTCCTCTTTGCTTCATGCTTCAAAAAGCAGACAGTCACCCAGAAGCAGTGCCCAGGCTTGATCAAGTCAAAAGAGTCATCAGCCACTCCCCCAACTATGCAGTGGCTGAGAAAAGATCTATACGAATGGTCATTATTTTAGAAATGCAGGCTTGGCAGAGAAGTGGAAGACCCTCATAAAACAACAACAGTAGTCGTATTAGACATAACCTTATGCTATTAAAAAGCATTTTACCTGCATTATCTTATTTGAGCTTCAAAAAACTCTATGACACTATGAGCATTATTATTTGTTTTCTAGATGAAAAACCAGTGTCAAAAAATTAAATGACTTGTGACTGTTTCACTTTCCAGATGTGTGACCTTAGGCAAGTCGCTTAATCTCTCTAAGTGTCAGTTTCTTAACTGTAAAATGAAGGGTTTGTGCTAGATAACCTCAAACACCCCTTCTAGCTGTAAATCTATGTTCCTATAATTCCATGCCTCAAGTCACACAATGAGGATCTGACATAATGGAAGATAAAACATAGATCTTAGTCTAAGTCCACTTCTTATTCCACTCTCCTACAATGCCTCTCATCTGAAGAAATGAGGGAACATCTTTGCCATTTCTGCCTATTCCTTCTCCTTAAGAAGCTTCTTTGTCTGACATGCATATGGGCAAAGAATCCATGAAGAAAGTTGGCTTGGCATAGATGAAGTCAGTCTGTGTTTACCTGTTGAGAGTGCCTAAAGGCTTTAGTTGGACTGAGAAGGTGGAACTGGGAGTAATGGGTTGAAGGTTTGGGAAGGTAGATTTCAGACTGATTTAAGGAAAAACATCCTAACCATTGGGGCGGGGGGTACATATGTGCAGGAAATTTCCAGTGTACAGATTGGTAACTTATTTGTAACTTACTGAGCATGCTGGAGCACTGAGAAGTTAAATGTTTTCTCCATAATTGGACACAGCTAGTTGGTGTCAGAAGAGGGATCTGAACACAGATCTTCCTGACTCCCTATCCTCAGGCTCCTGACAATTAGAACTTTCCAAAAGTGAAATGGGTTGTTTGGGAAAGAAGTACATTTTCCTATCATTTTAAGTCTCCGGAGAGAAGCTAGAGATGTAATAGAAGGGATTCTTATTAAGATATGTATTCGTTGGACTAGTTAACCTGAGGTCCCCTTCACTCCTAAAATTCCATAATCTTTCCATTGTGGGCAAAATGAGCTTAAAAACTTGTATTGTTGCTTATTTTTAATAAAGGATGTTTCTTAAAATGCTGTCAAGATCAGAAAAAATATTTCATAGCTCCCTTGATACTGGTTAAAAATAAACAGAGTTTGGTAAGGTTTTGAACTCTATAAGTATAGTCATCTAAATGATGAGCTCCTTCCCTTCCAGCAATCAGACCTAAGATTTCACTGAATGAGTCTTGTTACTGGTAAGACTTTTCAGTCTTCTTATACTTTGTTGTCATGTCATTTCAGTTCATGACCTCATTAGGAGTTTTCTTATAAAAAATACTGGAGTGGTTTGCCATTTCTTTCTCCAGCTCATTTTACAGATGAAGAAACTGAGGCAAATAAGTTTTAAGTGACTTGCCCAGGATCACACAGAAAGTGTCTGGGGTGAGATTTGAATTCAGGTCTTCCTAACTCCGGGCCTGGCTCTCTATCCACTGCACCACCTAGCTCCTTTATTCCTCCCTTTTCTTTGTATCAGCAGTGTTTAGCACTATCCCTGGCACGTAGTGGGCACTTAGTAAATATTTGGTGACCTGACTTGATTCAAGTAAAATATATAACATAAATCTCACTGGAGTACGACCAAGATAATACTATCAATGGATATCCCAAAGAGACCATACTTACCTCTGAGGCACAATGACCAAATAATAAGCTGTCAGTAATTGAAGAATTTGCATCACTTTCCAATATGTCAATACCAAAATCTTTGCATGGATAAATCTGGAAATTCTTAAGCTGAAGATTACTACTTCTGAAAATCTATAAAACGATAGCATATGTTATGATAATGGACTATATAGCATGGTCATCCTTTCATCAAATCTTATATTTCATAATTATTGACTGAACAAAAAAAGAAAGAAAGAATGAAAAGAAACCTGGGCTGTTTTTCTCAGTGCAGCAAGCAATTGTTTAACAACCTTGTGTATTGCAAGCACAGTGTTAGGCAATGGAGATATGAGTACTAAAAAAATAAAAAACACAGTCCCTACCCTCAAGGAGCTTGCATTCTACTGCTCCTGCCTCCTATCATTATAAAGAGTTGCAGGTGTCTTCATCGCATGTTTTCATGGTTCGCCAATCTCATCATCAATCACGACCTCAAGGTTAAACTACTCATCTCTGCCATGCTCCCATACTCTAAGACCCTTGAGGATCTCAAACGGGGAAGCAGACAACAAAGCTAATGTATCCTTCATGATCTCCAAATGCATTCACCAGTCAGAAAGGACAGGATGTTGGGGGTGATGTCGAGACCCTGCCAGTCTTGTCACCTTCTGACAGCAGTGACTAAAGTCCCAGAAATTTCTCCCTCAGTATTCAGAGGGAGGTTAAGGTAGAGAGGTTTACAGCAGTACAACACAGCACGATACAGTACAACACCCTGCCATCTACATGGTAGAAGGTACGATTCAGGTTAAAAAAAAAGTTTTAGTTTTAAGAATTTTATTTGCTGTACAGTATTTATGGTACTATAGATTCCATATGTTCTGAAAAGTGGATATTATCTGAAAACAACTTTTTTTCATTGAGATATTAGCACAAAAGATCACATAATTCTAGGGGAATTACAAGCGAGAAAAAATGTTTCGCATGTTTCCAATTTTATTTTATATATTGCATTTTATGGATTATTTCATGGTTACTACGTTAGGAAAAAGGCATATTATCAGAATTGATGTTTTTTATAAAGAATTATATGCATAAAAGTTTATTTTCAACAATCTCTAGTGAAAGATTATAGCTTTTGGTGGTTGTGGGAATATAGCCCCCTATTTCCCATAGATTCAATATAGCAACATTCTGTTTTTACTTTCAGGCCATTTTCTAGGAAGCAAAAGTTAAGGATTGACTACAATGGCATATGTGTGTTAGTGTGTATGTTTTGTATCATATATATATATATATATATATATATACGTATATATGCATACATATGTATATATATATACACAAAGAGATAAGAAAACAGAGATGGAGAGAAAGAGAGAGGGAAAGAGAGAGAGAGAGAGGAAGGCAAGGGAGAAAGAGTAATAGAGGGAGAATGGAGACAGCAAGAGTTATTATGTGAGAGTTACATCTTTCCCCTAAGCACCTGGCACAGTCTATTGAACAGAATTAGTAGCTAATAAATGCTTGTTGACTATTGAATGCAAAGAAGAATATGCTTTTTGGAGTTGGCCAATATAGGAATTTGCTTTCCTTGTCTAGGAATATTTATTATAAATATTTGGTAGAGGTGATTCCTCTTTTTACTCCAATAAGGGGAGGTGGGAGGAAGATAAAAGACATGTTTTTGTTCATTTAAAATTTTAAACTAAAAATACAAAAGAGAAATTTGCTTTAAAATAAAAGAAGGGATATGACCCCTAGCCTCAAGTATGTGGGAAGGAGAGGGAATAGATCTTTGTTCATTAAAAAAAAATAAAGAAAGCATACAAACAAAAATAAAAGAAATAATCCCTGCTTTGGGTAGTTTGTAATCTAATTCCAAATTATAATCAATGTTATCATTATTGTAATTGCCCCCTCTTTAAGAAATACTAGGTTAGTAATATAGAAATGAAAGACTGTCCTAAGAGAATCATGAAGAGCATTAATAGGGGGCTCACTTGGGCTTTACCTGAACACCACCTTGGCTTCCCCAAACTGTGAAGTTCTGGAACAAAGTGGGACCAGTGTCATTTGCTCGGGGTGGTTCAAACCTGGGATACACCAAGAGACCATACCTAGAAAAGAAAATTGTAAGTAATGATCAGCAACTTTTTGATTTAATAACTTCTACCCTTTTCATGGTGAGACAGAAGAAGAAAAGTTATTCATAGAGATTGGGAGCCTTGATAATCATTTATCAGGTATTTTCCCGATGATCTAAATGATATGACCCTCATTAAACAATTTTCTTCCCACCACTACAGTTTCAGAATACATATTATAATTTGGTTGGCACTAGAACCACCATTTTATTTTGTTTTAATCAAATTCTTTAACTTTTACATGATCTATTAAAATTTGTTCTTTTCATCCACAAGCTTAATGTATGGTCAATAGTTTTGTTTTATTTTTCTGTCCTCCTTCTCTAAGGTACGTTTGTAAAACAACTTCTCAAGACCCAATGTGATGAGCATGCTAGCCATCAACAATGGAGAACATCAGGAATTTTCCACTGTTTTACAGGTATTGTACAAACACAAGCATCTTAACCATTAGATGGGTTTCTGTAGAAGTTTATGCCTTTCTCATTTTTAAGTCATAAGAGCAAGATTTGGAGCTGTAAGCAGCTAGGTAGCTCAGTGGAAAGAGCCTTGAATTTGGAATCAGGAAGACCTGAGTTCAATTCATATCTTAGACACTAACTAGGTATATGACATTGGCAAGTCATTAAACATCTGTTAGCCTCAGTTTTGTCACCTGTAAAATGGAGATAACATCTCCTTCACAGGATTGTTATGAGGTTCAAATGAGATAAAATATGCAGAGCTATAGAAATACAAGCTACTAATTAAAAAGAAAAGATTTAGGGCTAGAAGAGACTTCAAAAGCCACTGAGGAAACATATGAATGCCAAATAACCTACCCAAGGCCACCAAGGTAGGAAGTGTCAGAGGCAATATTTGAAATCTTCAAGTAGAAGCTGAGTGATCACTTATCAGGGATATTATACAGGGAATTCCTGTTCATGCATAGGTCAGATGGACAAGTTGGCTTTTGAGATCTCTTCAAAGTCAGACTCCAATGATACTAAAACACATGCATCAAAATGAAATTCCACTAATTCAGGACAATTAGAAAACTTGTCCAAATTAATAGAAAGTCTTAAGTACAGAATAATTTTAAAGAAATAAAACGTTATTCATTTCAAATACAGACTTCTTTTAGCTTCCATAATGCTTCATAATTTGGCTTGCTCTGCCCAGCTAATATGATGGCCTGATGCTCCCACATATGTCCTTCACTGCAATTGTTCCAGTTTTTTCTCCAAATCAGCATGTTTTCCATTTATTCCATAATAATTTCTGTCTTTGTACCTTTATTGATTTTGCTTCTTTCAGCCTGGAAAGCCCTTTCCCCATCTCCTTTCCATGTATTTGAATTTCACCTATCCTTCAAGGCTCAGCTTCTCCAAGAAGCCTTTGCAACCTCCACCTCAAATTAATCTCTCAGTGTGTGGGAATGCCCTCAACCAAGACCTGTCTATGGCTTAGTGGATAAGTCTTTGGGAGTTGCTCAAGATACATAGAAGGTAAATAAATAGTCCAGGGTTGTACCATTATTAGGTGTAAGGGTATTTTAACACAAATCTCGTTAATTGTAAGCCCAGGATTCTGCCCACTCCACTTTGCTTTCTCTAACACTAAATTATATATTATTTTATATCAGGAGTTCTCAACATGGGACCATAAACTTTGTTTAAAAAATACTTTAATAACTGTATCTCAACTTAATTAATTTCCTTTAAAATCTTATGTGTTTAAAAACATTATTTTGAAAAGACCATAGGCTTCATTAGACTTCCAAAGGGGTCCATAACATAAAAAGATCAAGATTCCCTGTTTTATATTATATTTTATTAAGGAGATTCGTTGTATAAAATTTGGATTCAATCAAAGGGCCACACTTGAGGACCTACAGAGCCACATGTGGCTTCAAGGCTGCAGTTTCCCCACCACTGATATACAATGTCTAAAATAGTAGAAGAATAGCAGCTACATAGCAATCATTCATTCACAGTGATTCCTGTCGATTTATTGTCACAGTGAATATAATAAATGTTGCAAATATAAATGAAAGCTATTAAAATACTTGAAAACCATTTATTGTCTCAAGTGAAGGACATCTCCCCTATATTCTTATATATGTTCCTAATTGTTTTAGAAAATACTTTATTTACTAATGGGTCCTCCCTAATGCAACTTCCACATTGGAAAATGCTTCCAGTGGAGGACCCTCATGGATAGACCACTTGTTGGACTTGACAATGAAGCTTCCTTTGTTGTACAGGTAGGAGTAGATGGCTACTGAGGTCCCTCTCAATGCTAAATTCAGTACCTTTGGGATTCTGTGAAATAACGAATTAGTGGAGCCTGAATTCAGCGGTTTAACGTAGTATATTAATGCAAGGTAAATATAAGACCAGGAAAGTAGGTATCAGTAATTAGGACTTCCTGGTATTTGAGTATGAAGAAACCATGTCTGTGCAATGTTTTCCAAGTTCTATTGAAATGGGTGGTTATTTTTTAAATTATACACTAGCTTAAGTATCATTTTTCTTGTTAATTCCAAACTATCAGGAGCAGGTTTGTATCTAATTGTGTGGTGTGATAGTTGCTAAAGGACCTTTCAAACTGAGAAATAGTTAAGTTGTAGTTTCTAAGGGCAAAGAACCAAGACTGAAGAGGGAAAGTTTTATCAGCAAATAACTTCATTCTATAATATAATCAGGGAGTATCAAAATGGCAAATGTGGAGACCATTTTATGCTCTCTTACTTTCTTTTGTTGACCGCTTGCTTCATCTAACCAGTGAGAAAAGAACAAAAACAAAGATCTCTCTGTATCTGTCTCTGTCTCTCTGTCTCTCTCTCTCTGTCTCTCTTTGTCTCTCTCTCTGTCTCTCTCTCTCTCTGCCTCTCTCTCTGTCTCTCTCTGTCTCTCTGTCTCTCTCTGTCTCTCTCTCTCTCTCTCTGTCTCTCTCTCTCTCTCTCTCTCTCTCTCTCTCTCCCTTCAAAAAAAGAAGAAGAAAAAGAAAAAGCTGGAATCTCTAGGGATTTTTTTTCAGAAGCAGGCTATTAAGAGAAGGTAATAACTACAATGATTTTCTAAACCGAAGCACCATAGTTACCAGATGTGGAAGATGCAAGAGCAGTTGATACCAAGAAAGAAGCTAGACAAAAATGAACAAAAGACCGAATCAACTATGGAAGGATTTTTAACTTTAAGTTAAAAGATTCAAGGTGAAATGAAAGAAAGGATTAATTACATATAAGATTTCATGAGGAAGGCAACTAATTATACGTAGTTTAACAATTTGATATCTTCAAATTTTTCTCAAATTGTGCATTAACATTTCAAAGTCATAACTAGTTTGATAGTTTAGATCTATTTTATTGATAGATGTATTTTATCTACTATATAGATTTATCTATCTCTATGATACACCCTATGAAAGAATAAACTAATTGTCCATATTGGTACGTAGGAGGAAATAAATTCTCTCTTCAGTGCTGTCCTTGAAAATCCAAATCTACAATGTTGCAGGACAAATAAAGAGAGAATAGGAGTAAAGTTGTGAATAACTGGTATTTGTATGCTGCTTTAATATTGATAAAATTACACATCCACCATCATCATCATCATCATCATCACCATCATCATCATCATCCCATTTGAGCTCCACAGAAACCCTGTAAGGTAGGTATTACTATGCCCATTTTACACATAAAGAAATTGAGGTTCCGAAGAGTTACCCATGTACATGCCATGTAAAATGTCAAAATGAGATGTGAATCCAAATCTTGTTCCTTCCAATTCCAACTGAATCAGGAAGTGAGGTTAAAAGACAGATAAAAAGTGTGGTCATTGGAAATGTAAGATCCAAGAACTTTCAGATAATTAAAAGTACCTTGCTTTAGTACTCTAAGATATTCATTAACTTTCATGTGGCTTACAGACACTTTTAGAAATATTAAACTAAACCCTGTTCAACCCCTCTGCCCTTGTTCCCAACTTTAATCTAGCATTCTCAGTATCATAGGCACACTAATAAGGAGCCTCACTGAGACTCGAGGCTTTTTCCACTACCTCTTCTTCATAATGCTAGACAAGAGAAATGTCCAAAAAGATAGGAGTATGGACTCATAATCAGGAATGATAGGATGATGAGATCCTATTAGATAGATATGCGGCTAGAAGGAACTTCAGAGATAATCTAATCCAATTGACTTAATTTACATATGAGGAAACTGAGGCACAGAGATTCAGCGATTTATCCAAGGTCGTATAGGTAATAAATGGCAGAATCAGGATTTGAACTCAGGTGCTATGACTCTGGGTTCACTGTTCTTTCCATTATATCACTACCTTCCTCTGACCTTAAGACCTGGGCTCAAGTCAGTCCTCTCTCATATTTGTTGTGTAACCCTGGACAAACCACTTAATGTCTCAGTGAACCAAACAAATGTCTAAGATTATAAATTACAGAATAGATGCTTATCTGCATCAGTGGAAGACCTTTCCTCAGGTGCAATTCTCTATACCAAGGAAATCACAAGTGCAGTTATTTTTTCAATTGCTGAAGAAAAAAAATAATAAAAAAATCCCTAGTACATGATACCTTCCTTGGGCAGATGACTAAACTTGAAAGGAGAACCTAAGATGATCGGGTTCACTTATTTTCTACTATGCATGTTCAAATTTCTAATGTATTTTCACATGCCTCTCTATACAACTATCTGTCAGAGAAAATCCTGGATTGTGAACTTCCTCCTCTCTGTCTTTGGCCAAGTTATCTCACTTTCCTGTTGGCAAAACAAAGATCAAATTGCTCACCTCTCTTTTGGAAGAGTACAGTTTATTTCCTAAAATACTCTAAACAGAAAGTGCTCAATATGTTGGGAATAACTAGTAATAAAAATAATTCATCAGTCTTGCGTATAAATTATACAGCAAGATGAATTTAGGCAATCCTTTGTGATGCAAAGCACTTTACATACCAGAATCATGGATGCTCATTAACTGCAAATGAGCACGACATTTTATATGTAAAATTAAAGTTTCATCCATACATATTTTATGTTTTTATCCATACGTACACACACAGCCCAAATATAAGCCCTGTTGTCAAAATATATGAGTTTCCAATGGAGGGTACCTTGTGCAGGAATGGGCTACATTCTGAGTGAAGGAGAGAAGAGGAGCTTTCGAAGTCTCATTGGTTGCAAGATGAAAGAAATAACCATATCCAGCAGCACACACCATGTTTCTCTGCAGGAAATAATGTGATTGTTAGAATAGTTATCCCTCAGATGCTGATTCCTGGGGGAAAAGAAACTCTGGCTTCAAGGTACTATTCCTCTGCTCAATCTGTTCTTATCCACTTTCCCCTTCCCATAAAGGTACGCTGAGACTTCCAAGCAATAGCTGATCTATTTGCCAACATTAAATCTTAGGGATGGAAAGGACTTCTGTTTATAAGCAGCACTACAGGACTGTAACTAACCCATTCCAGATAACTAGAATTGTGAGTTTTAAGTTGTTCTAAGAAAGAGACTATAAAACGCCTTTCCTGCCATTACTTAATAAACCTCACAGAAAACAGCTATAGGAGATGATAGAAGATAGACATAATGGATAAATAAATGATAGATAAATGATAGAAGATAAATATAATAGAGATAGATGATGGAGATTAGATAGATAGATAGATAGATAGATGATAGATATGTAGATAATAGGTAGATAGTGTTGATAGATATAGGGAGAGAAAGAGAGAGAGAGAGAGAGAGAGAGAGAGAGAGAGAAATGGATAGATAGATAGATGATAGGTAGATAGACACCAGATAGATAGCTAGTAGATAGATGGTAGGTAGGTAGGTAGGTAGATAGATAGATAGATAGATAGATAGATAGATAGATAGACAGATAGGTGGGTGGATGATGGGTAGATAAACACTAGGTAGATAGATAGATAATAGGTAGATAGCTAGTAAATAGATGGTAGGTAGGTAGATAGGGGGAGAGAGAGAGAGAGAGAGAGAGAGAGAGAGAGAGAGAGAGAGAAACACTTCTTTTTTACCACTTCAGGGGAGCTAGACCCACAAGAGAGAACAAAGATAAACCAAACCATGTGACCACACAACCTAGACAGGTTGCTATTGATCCAGCGGATTTCACTAATATCGCACTTCTTTGGAATGGCTTAGCAGCCTGAACAATGTCAGCCTCAGAGCAGATATGAGGCAGGGCAAGATTTTATACATAATCTAAGGACACAGCCAAGCAGTTGAGCCCAGGAACACAACTCAGTAGAACTCACCATCTTGCCAATTAAACTATTGTTTAAGTTAAGATCTATATTTCCTCCAGCCTATATGCAACTACCTAGTTATTCTTAATCATTCCATTGTACAGAACATTTTCTCTCCCCATGTACCATCTTGCCTAGTTACCTCTCCACTTCATCCCATTGACTTTTTTTTAACCATTTTTCTCCTATATCTAGGTCACTTAAATTTTTAATCATACACCATTATCAGACTCTAACAGCATCTCGCCATGGAAATGAAGGTATAGAGACAGGGAGGGGTTTGCTCGAGATCATATGGTCACTTAGTGGCAGAGACAACAAATGAATTAAGGTTTACTGGATGGTGCATGGGACAAAGTGCTGGGCCTGGCATCAGGAAGACCTGAGTTTAAATCTGCCCTCAAATACTTATTGCTATATGACCCCGGGCAAGTTATTTAATCTCTATCCACCTCAGTTTCCTCAATTATAAAAATAGGGATATTAATAAATCTATCTTTTGGGATCATTGTTAGGATCAAATGAGATATCTGTACATATCTGTCTGTCTCATAATAGATGCTTGATAAATATTTGTTCCCCTCCCTTTCCCCACTCCCTGTTCAGGGCTCTTTCTGCCCTTTCAAATTCCCTGTCATGTACCTCTGTAAAAACTATATATTACCATCTTAAACAAGCAAATATTAAATTGAACCCTTAAATCCATTCATATATTGCTAGTGGAAGCCAGGACAAGCCACAAAACTAAAAATACCTTGGATGCTATGTAGCCTGGAGCAACATGTTGATTTGGTGAGGCTTAACGTCTCCCTCCCCTCAATTTCCACTGAAAGGCCATCCTCATTATGGAATTAAAAACATGATTAAACCAGAAAAACAATATGCATAATAAGTATAGCAGCATAGATGGGAAGAACAAGAAAAATAAATTAAACACTCAACCAAAAAGGGAGAGAGACAGAGACAGAGAGACAGAGACAGAGAAAGACAGAGACACAGAGAGACAGAGAGGTATTTCTTTCCCTTCTTTGAAAAGGTGGAAGATTACAGACATGAAACATTAACTGCTGGACTTAGTCCATTTTCCTGAGCTGATTTATTCTCTCCCTTCTTTCTTTGTTATAAGAGGTGATCTGAGTTGGAATTTTAACCCTTGTCCCTTACTAGTAACATAACTATAGACAAGTCATTTCACTACTGAGTCCCTTTGTCTGTGAAATAGGGTGATACTTTTGATCCCTCGCAGAGGACTGTTGTGAGAAAACTCTTCCTAAACCTCGAAGCCCAGGAGACATATAAGCTGGCATTGCTGTTGCAACTATCAATGCCCTATAGAAAAATCAAGGGAAAGGGTCAGAGCAGTTGCTTCTCACCTCCCTGGGAAGCACTGGTTAAGAAAGCCCCAGTCACTCATATCTGGAGGTTAGATGAGAGGAGCAGATGTTAAGAGCAGAGTTCCCTACAGTGGTATGTCGATGGATGTTTAACAACCAACTCTCCAAAAAATGTAAGCAAGACACTCTTTTAACTGTAATCCACATCACTAACATTTTCCTCATCATTTTCTTAAGTCTAGACAATCCACAAAACAACAGTCAATAAATCAATAAAACCAAATCAAGCTCTGATTTATATTTGCTGATTTCTGAAGTGTAAATGCTCACACCAAAAAAATTAAACAATCAGCTCTGGCTCTGGCCAAATTTAACAGTGTAAAAATGTCATAATTAGAGCTAGTTCTAACACACTCCTGCAGGCAACTTTCCTTGTAAGCTCTGTGAAAGAGCGCATTTGCATGAAATTAAAATCAAACAACGAGGTGCACCTTTCAGGAAGACCCAAGTTCAAATCCAGCTTCAGATATTTACTGGCTATATGACCCTGGGTAAATCACTTAAACCAGTTTGCCTCAGTTTCCTCATCTGTAAAATGAGCTGTAGAAGGAAATGGCAAACCACTCCAGTACCTTTGCCAAGAAAACAAGAGTCAGATACAACTGAAATAACTGAGTAACAGAAATCAAGGATCCCCCTAGATTCTACCAGAATACCAACATAGATAAGTAAATACAAAATATAGTTTTAAATTAAATGCAAAGAAATTTGGTGGATAGAGCACTTTTTTCAGTTGTTTTTCATTCACGCCCAACTCTTCATGGCCCCATTTGGAATTTTCTTGGCAAAGACACTGGAGAGGTTTGCCATTACTTTCTCCAGCGCTGGGGCATCAGAAAAGGTTTCTTATAGGAAATTGTCCTTGTACTGATCCTTGAATGGAGCTATGATTCTGGGAAGAAAAGAAGAACAGGTGGACCATTAGACACAGAAGAAAGGTACAGAGGCAAGGGATAGAATAATGCAGAGGAAAAAAAGGTAAGTAGACCAATTTGGTTATAACAAAGTATGACATGAAAATCAATGTGGACCATACACTGAAGCAAGGTATTGCACTCTAAAGGCCAGAGAAGTTTTTATTTCATCCTAGAGACAAAAGGAGCCATTGAAGCTTCTTGAGTGAGCAAATGACTTGGTCTTATATGTATTCTAGAGGCAAGATTGGAAAGAGGAGAGAGTGGAGACAGACCAATTATGAAATAGTTGAAGTAAGAGGTGATTAAGGCTTGAATCAGAGTAATGTCTGAGCTACGATCACTTCACTTGGACCAACCTCCCTAAACAATTGAATGGAGATCACGATCTGCTTTCCCAGATAAAGAAAGTCACACTTGATATGGTTTTATTATAAAGTGATTATGGAAGTAAAACATACATGGACTCTTGCCCAGTATATACTGTGTCTCACTCCCAATTCCTATCCCAATCAACACTGGCATTAATGAAGCATCTTGTGCTAATGTAAAACTGCCTCCAAAATGCTGACCTTCTTCCCAGATAGGCAAAGTTATGACCACTTGACTTAGGCCTTCCATTACCTGATGGGGCTCCCAGTTTCTGGAAAAGAGGCCTTGAAGATTCCAGCCCCATTGCTTACCAGACTGTTTCCCTCTCAAATTCAATTGTGTATGCTAGGGCTGATTCATGAGGAAAAACCACATATTTATGCAGGCAGCTGGTGGCTTGAGGGGAAAGGTTTAAGGCAAGCAGGGAATTTTGTGTGGAAATCAATTCTTTTCGGAAGTCAATGTATTATGGACGTTCATGCAAGAAAAATTCCAGAGAGAAATTAGCTGCCCATGTATGGCAGATACCTTAAGGTAACGCATCTATAGTCACTGGAATAATGTTAGTTAACCCTTCAGGCACCGCTTAAATATACATTACCAAGTGAGTAGATATAATTAGAGACATAATGTTGGCCCTTTAAGTATATATTTCCTTCAAGAATTGAATCAGGGGACCCAAGTAAATTCCAGTAAACTGTAAGTGGGCATTTCCAAATTGCCCTTCTGCAGGGCCTTCTGAGCAGTATACAAAGCAAGGGCCTACTCATAAGAAACCTGAAAATCAACTAATCTGCTTATGTACATTTAAATGTGGAGGGGATTGGGTGGGGGGTGGTGGGTAGGAGAACTTAAGATCTTTGGAGGTAAACAATGGCCCATATTTGCTGTGATTTGATGAGCTAAATCTGATTCAGTTTAGCAATCATGTAGAACTGTAACCATAAGACAATGGTGTAAAGAGCATAGTGAAATACATTGGAGGCTTTATTTTCTATATGCCAAGATCAGAGAAGAAAAAGATCGTAGGTCAAACCAATGCTCTAATCATGGAGCAAACATGTTCACCTGTCTTCTGAAATATTTTATGCAGTTAACATTATAAAGTTGTTAAAAGCCAGAGCCACCCCCCACAGACACCACCACCCAAAGACTTTCTTAAAAGAAGCAGCCCTGAATTTGCCTCATCTGCAGCACTGCCTATAAGTAGAGGGGTGGGCCGGGAGGGAGGACATTTTGTAAGCTGTGAAAAAAGCAATTTCACAACTGAAATGCCCGAGCAACATGAAGAGCTAGAAGGTGAGTTAACTGTAAAGGTGACTGAAAGCGGGGAAAATTTATATACACTGTGACCAAGTGTTTGGTCATAGGATCTGGGCCATGGCAATTCTGGGATAATAAGCAACCAAAAGTCCCTGCAGAGACTATCAAGTATCTACTCCTTCCCTTCCTCCTGCTTGCCTGCTCCTCTAGATGGACATGCTCAAGGTCAGGGTGGTATTTGCTGGCTAACAGGACAACTAGGGGTGCAACGGAAAGAACACTGGGCCTGGAGTAAGAAAGACCTAAGTTCATATCCAGACAGATTCGTGTTACTAGTGTAACCCTGGATGAATCACTTAACCTCAGTCACCCTCTGCTTTTTCACCTATAACATGTGGATAATGATAGCATCTACCTCCCAGGGCTATTGTAAGGATCAAATAATATATGCAGATAGCTGAGTACATACTTCATGTATGTGTCATATATGTTAATATATAATACATATATGTATGTGTGCATATATGCATCCTATGTCATACCCACTCATACATTCACAGACGTCAGAACCAAAATGTATATTGTTTCTACTTATGTCTACTACCTGATACATGTGCATCTATATCATCTATATTTGTATCTGTTATCATCTATAGCTGTAATTGTCATCTACATTTATATCTGCATCTGTATCATCTATATGTATAAATCTATATATAGATATATGTGACATAATGGATAAAGCACTGGTCCTGGAGTCAGATCAAATTCATATAGAAACACCAGCTGCGGGACCCTGGGCTAGTCACTTAAACTCTATGTGCCTCAGTATCCTCAACTATAAAATGGGGGTGGTAATAGCACCTGCCTCACAAGGGAGGTTATAGGAAACTAAAGAGATGATATTTATTAAGCACTTAACACAGTAGCTAGCATAAATAAATTTATAAATAATTTATAAATTATATATTTATAAAGGGAACTGTTAAAGAGAACTAACGAGATTGTATTTATTAAGCACCTAACACAGTAGCTAGCGTAGAGTAGGTGTTTACCTGTTACTTGTTCCATTCCCCCATGTCTATATTTATAATCTACATTGATATCTATCCACACATTCATTTGTTCTCAGACTTCCCATCCTCTCTTTGTTTGGATTTCATGAAAATCTGTGTTTGCTTGGGAACAATGAATCTATCTGATATTTTTTTGCTTTAGAAAATACTATCAACTTTTCTGTCTTACATTGCCTGCGTGTCCCTATGTATTCCTTCTCCTCCTTTCACAAAGAAACATCCTTTACAGTATTTTTTAAAAGTTCACTAAAATTGAACAATACATCAATAAAGTCTGACATTATATATTGTATTCCAAATCCATGTTTCCAGTCTCTACAAAGGGAGAGACATGTATTCTTACATGGGTTCCTTTGAAGCCATCTTAGCCATTAGAATTTTATAGTACTCAATTTTGATTGTTTTGTTGCTGGGTTTTTTTCCATTTATGTCTTTGTAGTCGTTGTGTTTACTATTTGACTTGTCCTGATAACTTGACTTTGCATCAGTGGACTTAGGTCCTTACAAGTATCCTTGTATTCATCATATTCATGATTTCTTATAGCATAATAGTATTTCATTACCTTCATACACACACAATTTGTTTAGCCATTCCCCAATTGAGAGACCTTTATTTCACTTATACTTCTTTGCCATTAAAAAAGGAGGGCTGCTTTGAGTATTTTCGTATATGTCAGACCTTTCTTTTGCCTAATCATTTCCTTGGGATATATGCCTAGGAGTGGGATCTCTGGACTGAAAGGTATGGACATTTGGACATGTTCTCTTTTCTCATGGTATGGGGTAGAAAGGAATGAGAGTGGATATAAAGAACTTATGATCTCAAAAACGTAGTTATTTTTTATTACGTATGGTTGGGACCAAATAAAGTAATTTTTGAATGTTCTCTGCCAAACTGAAAACTTAGAACCTGAGTAAAGAACAGGTTGAGGAAGAATTTGTTCAAGGCTTGAGTATGTTTCCCTAAAGAAATGTTTGCCAAGCTATTTTGGCCCATGATCCCAATGAGTTTTGAAATATATTGATGCAGTCTATAAACGAAGATTTAGGGATATGGAACACCCTTAAGACAAAAGAGGAGGAGGAGAGGGAGAGGGACCCTCTCCCCCTCCCTCTCCCTCTCCTCCTCCTTTACAAAGGAAGGTAAATTTTGATGGTCAGAAGCTGCGCACTTAACTTGGGGTTTACTGGCGAGATTTCTTTCTTCCTCTTTCTCTCTCTCTCTCTCTCTCCCTGTCTCTCTCTCTCTCTCTCTCTCTCTCTGTCTCCCTATCTCTCTTCCTTCCTCCCTCCCTCCCTTCCTTCCTTTTTTCTTTCTTTGTTTCTCTCTCTTCCTTCCTTCCTTCCTTCCTTCTTTCTTTCTCTCTCTTCCTTTCTCTTTCTTTCTTTCTGTCCTTCCTTCCTTCTTTCTTTCTTTCTTTCTTTCTTTCTTTCTTTCTTTCTTTCTTTCTTTCTTTCTTTCCTTCTTTCTTTCCTTCTTTCTTTCTTTCTTTCTTTCTTTCTTTCTTTCCTTCTTTCTTTCTTTCTTTCTTTCTTTCTTTCTTTCTTTCTTTCTTTCTTTCCTTCTTTCTTTCTTTCTTTCTCTCTTTCTTTCTTTCTTTCTTTGTTTCTTTCTTTCGCTCTTTCTTTCTTTCTGTCTTTCTTTCTTTCTTTCTTTCTTTCTTTCTTTCTTTCTTTCTTTCTTTCTTTCTCTTTCTTTCTTTCTTCCTTCACAAAACCTTAAACCCAGTTCACTCTGAGGCTCATAGATTGGACCACAATAGGTCCCTGCTCAAGCTCTACTTGATGGCTGTATTTTGGGCCCTCCTGGCTTAGGGTGAATGTCAATGGTCACTGTTTCTCTTTGGAACAGCAACCTTGAGGGTCTTCCCCTCCCAGCTTGATTTTTTTTCCTTTTTTTCCAATTAAAGGGGCCATCCCTTCACTCACTTCTTAAAGAGGCCTAGTCACTGAATGACCTCTAAGTGAGTACATGAAAAGGCCTGAGACCACAAGGGCCAGGGCCTCCTATTGCATCCTGGGCCATCTCCAGTCATCCTAATGAATATCTGGTCACTGTATCCAGATGGCTCTGGAAGAGAAAGTGAGGCTGGTGACCTTGCACAGTCCTCCCTCAGTCAAATCCATGTCAACTACAAAGTCATGTCATCAATTCCCTGATGTTATGGTCTTCTTCGAAAACGAAGGACAAACACAACAACAAGACAAAAGAAAACTAGACAAACTACAAGCCAAAATAGAGAAAATTAAACGTACTTCCATACCTAAAAGCTACTGGATATAATAGGTAGTTTTATATAATTACATACTTAATATTTAAGATGGAAAATATAACTAACAAATTACCAATAACATTAGTATTTTCTTACTAGGTTTCTGTTCACCACAATTTGGGAAACACTGTCTTAAAGACTATCATGAGCCTAGAAGACATACATACCTGGGACTCAATGGGAGCCACCCACTACTCAGTTCCTTTTTGTTCAGTCATTTCAGTTATATCTGACTCTACATGACCCCATTTAGGGTTTTCTTGTCAAAGATGCTGAATAGCTTGCCATTTCCTTCTCCAGATCACTTTACAGATGAGGAAACTGAGGCAAACAAGGTTAAGTGATTTGCCCAGGATCACACAGCTAGTAAATTTCTGAGGCCAAGTTTGAGCTCAGGTCTTCTGACTCCAGGCCTGGCGCTCTATCCACTGCACCACCTAGCTGCCCTTAAACCAATCCCTAGAACAAACAAACCTGTGCTTTTTAGCCAGACTGAGTACAACAAGTAGAAAACAAAAAATCATGTTAGTCTCTCTGCACTAAGTTTCCCTGGCATACTCAATTTTGAGTGGGATGTAAAATTGTAAAATTCTTATTCTTTTTTCCAACAGCATTGAATTTGGAATTAAAGGACCTGTTTTCAAATCATGTCTCTGATAGCTGACCTTGGCTAAAGTTATTCTATCTCCCTTTGCCCCATTTCCCTCCATATGTAAAATTAAGTGGTTTGAATGTCTCAACTATGAACTCCCTTTCAGCTCCAGGTGTATTTGGCACCTATTACATTTAAGCATTACACTGTTTCCTGAGGATACAAACAAAATAGCCCTGCCCTCAAGGAGATTATATTTTTATTGCTTGAATTTGTCTTCTAATTCTAACTGAGGAGAGGTACTTGAAGACTTACATGTTCTTAAAGGTATTCTGCTGTAAGTTTCTCTGAAATTCTGTAATACTTACTATGGTATTAGGAACACAGAAACACATATTTGTTGCTTAGACAATATTCTCTGATGTCACACTTGCTGGTTGTGTGACTCTGGGAAAGATTTGACTTCCTCAAATCTCAATTTCCTTCTCTGTTAAATGGAGGTAATGAGACTAGAATAATAAAGGATAATATTTTATTACTTATCACAAAAATTTCTTTTAAGGAAAGTACTTGCTAAAGCTTAAAAATCTACATAAGTTTTAGTTTACTGTGAAAGTCAACTGAGAAACAAAACAACCTCAATGCCAATGATGGTAGATGGAAATCAACAGCGTTAGACAGATGATGCTCAGATGAAGTAAACCAGGCTAGACACCCTGACTAGGAGGATAACATCAGGCAAGTCTGACAAGTCATAAAGGCTATAGTTATTAATAAAGCAAAGGACACATGGCAATGAATGGAAAGAGAAAGGTCAGAGTATTATTCAGAGTTACCGAACAGAGACATTCCAACAGAAGGGACAACATCAGTAGGTGTTAAGGAAAATAAGCGAGGACGAAGACAGATTTTGTGTATATATATATATATATATATATGTATATATATATATATATATATATACATATACATATATATATGTGTATATATATATACACACACATATATATATATACACACACATATATATACAATATATATAATATATACATATATATGTGTATGTATGCATGTATGTATGTATGTGTGTGTGTATACACATATACTCACATATAATCACCTTGGGAGACATCATCGCCTAGTAATACGTAATGATCTAACAGTAAGGATATCTGTATTATACTTCCATTTCTGTTACTAATCTCAAGTGTGTTATTGACCACCTCACTTAATTTCCCCGTCAATATGATCTAGAAAATGTGGATAATATGGCCTGCTTTAGTGAACTCATAGGATTATGCTAACAATTAATTAATGGGATATCTGTGAAATCATTTGTAAAACAGAAAATCCTTCCACAGTGCCTACAAAAATGGCCATGTGTCCTCTAAATTTAAAAAATCAAACCTCTCCCTACATTCTAGGCCAGCAAACCATCCTCTTCTCTCTCCTTTTGACCCCCAAGCTTCTCACTATTTATTCATTTCTAATCTAATGCAATCTGGTTTCTACCGTCATCACTCCATAAAAATTACTCACAATTAATCACATGCATCACTTGATTCTTTGTAAGTTTTGTCTTACTCCTTGATGTCTCTGAAGTATTTGACACTCTCGCTCACATTATAAACTTCCTTCTCTGTCAAGCAACCCACAGATTTTTATTTATTTGATCAACAAGTATTTATTTAGCACCTGTGATAATCCAGGCAATGTTCTAGGTATAGAGAATACAAGTACTATGATGAAAGTCTCAGCCCTCACAAAGATTACACTCTATTGGGAGAATCAATACATGCACATGTAAGTAATCAACATGTGCACAACGATTACGCTCTATTGGGAGGATCAATATGTGCACGTGTAAGTAGTATATGCAAATATTTCCAGATAAACATGAGAATATGAGAACTTATTTTTTTGGTTTTGCTTTGCTTTTTTTTTGAGATTGAGTAGCAGTAGGAATTTAAGCTATCAAGAAAGACCTTAGGGAAGAGATAACATTTGATCTGAGTTTTGGAGGAAATAAGGGATTCTAAGAGGTAGAAATTATGATATATGAGTACATTCCAGGCATAGGAGACAAACTACACAAGGGTGAGGAAATTGGAAATGAATGTGTGTGAGGAACAGCAAGAAGGTTGATTTGTCTGGACTATAGAGTGTATTAAGAGGAATATTGCATAAGATTGCAAATATAGGTTGCAGTCAGGTTATAAAGGGATTTAAATGCCAAGGAACAGAATTTGTATTTGATCCTAGAGCTAATAGGATGCCCACGAAAATAGGGAAAAGATAAGGTCAGATGTGTTTTAGGAATATCACTTTGAAAGCTGATGAGTGGGGAGGGTTGGGTTGAATAAGGGAGAGACAAGAGTCAGAAAGACCAATTAGGAGGTGATTGGGATAGTCTAGAAGACACATGGTGAGGGCTTGAATTATGCTGGTGACCATGAAAACAGAGGGGAACAGATGCAAGAGCTGTTATGAAAGTAAAGTCAAGAAGACTGAGCAACTGATTGTATATGTAAGGTTAGAGAGACTGGGGAGTCAAGGATAACTCCAAGTCAAGGACTTGGGTGACTAGAAGGAAGTAGTGTCTCTGAGAGAAATAGGGAAGTTTGGGATAAGAGTGGGATTTGGGGGAAAAGATGAGTTCTATCTCATATATGTCGAATTTGAGATGTGTACTGAACGTGCATATGGGAGTGTTCAATAGAGTGTTGGTGATGTGAGACTAGAGCTCAGAGAGAGAATAGGTATGTAGAAGTGGGAGTTACTGGCATAGAAAAGGTCATCGAACCAATGGAAGCAGATGAGCTTACTGAGAGAGAGAAGTTGAGGACTCAAGTCAAATCCCTGCAGTATATAGTAACTAAAAAGGGTTTGGGACATGGGTGATGATCCAACGAAGCAATCAGACCAGTAGATGGAGAACTATTGGGAAACAGTGTCTAAGGAGAAGGAAGGAGAGAATCAGCAACAGTATCAAATGCTACAGAGGGGTCGAAAAGGATAAAAAGGGAGAAAAGGCCATTGGATTTAGTAATTAAGTGTTATCATTGACTTCAATTGTAAAGTGCACTTCAAGTGCAAATGACCCTGGGTTCCTGAAGGCTATAGCAGCAGAACTAATAGGTCCTACAATGCTGGAAAGCATACTAAGGTATGGAAAAGTTACAATTTGCTTTATTAGAGCCTACATTGATGAAATGATCTCATCAATGAAGACCAGCTGTGATGACTGTCACCTGGTTATAGTCCAGTTGCATAACAGGAAACCATCATCATTAATACAGATAACAAACATAATGGGAAGAATGCAGAAAAACTAAAATTATAAGACAAAACATAACACTGAGCTCAACAAGACCTAAACACTCTATAAAAATGCAAACTTTTTTTTCACTTTTTGAAATAATTTTAATACCCACATTGTCTTTTCCAATTTGCTACCGCAGGGCTTTGTTTTTGTTTTTGTTTCTATAAATAGTCTTTTATTTCTTTAAATCTTTCTTGTATTTTTTAAATAATATTTTATTTTCCCTAATTACATATAAAAATATTTTTAACATTCATTGGGTTTTCCTTAGTTTTGGATTCTAAATTCTACCCCTCCAGCCTTCCCCTCCTCAGTCCCTGAGATAGTAAGATTTTTTTTTCATTATTCCTATAGCACTGAAAAAAAATGGGGCTATAGCATATTCAGATCTATAATGATAGGACATAAGTTGAAATATACATGTATATCATAATGATATACCACATAATGGTATGAACAAATACATACACATATTTTTATTATATATATATATATATATATATGCATGTTCATGTATACACACACACACAAGCACACACACGTGTGTGTGTGTGTGTGTGTGTGTCTGTGTGTGTGTGTGGAGAGGCAAGGAGAGAGAATAAAGAATGCTATCAATACCAAGGTAGAAACAAAAAAATTGTTTGCAGAAGTCATAGGTTGGGAAAAGGGGGAAAATGAGATATTGAAATAATTACAAGAGATGGAAGTCGAAACAAAAAACAAGAAGGTGTTGACCAAGATATAATGAAGGCAAGAATATCTTCATGTGCTTCTTAATATAATAGATTTAGAGTTGGAAGGGACCTTAGAGATCATCAATTCTCATTTTGAAAATAAGGAAACTGCGTCCAGAGAAGGATTATAGCTTGTCCAGGTTCACATAAGTAGTAAGTGACAAAGCTGGAATTCAAGCTTAGGTCTTCTGACTCCAAATACACTGCAGAGAGAATTAAATAACTATTTGCTTATTTGTTTATATGTATCAAATTGAAGGACAAGTGTGATACCTGAAATGTAAAGTATGTTGTGAGATAATGAAAGAAATGAAAGGCTAGTAGGAATTTTTCAAATGCTTTTGGCCATTTTCACAGGCCATTTCTAAGTCAATATTTTCCCACTGTTGATTGGGTCTTGCCTGACTTGTCGGTCAACACCAACCCAAGTTGACTGAACAGCTTTTCACTCAATTGGCTTTCATCAGTTGTGGCTTATCAGCCCAGCCGGTTTCAGGCTGCTTCTTTTCCTTTCCCTGTGTGCCAGTATATGTCATCTTTCCCCAAAAGTGCCACTACTTAATACAGATGATCCAATGTTACCCATGGCATGTAATGCTTGGCATAGTATGATCCTTTCTAGAAACAGAAGGATGTGCTACAGAAATCACCTTTAGGGTTTTCTTTCTTGTGACTCTTTGACATCATTCAATATGTCCAAGATTCTATGGCCACATGACTCACAAAGCATCCCAAAATGGGATACCCTTTGGACCCAAAGTGAGTCAAAATAAAAGCACAGCATGCTCTGCAGTGTCTTAGAAGCTCAATGCAGTTCCAATGTTCCCAGGTCCATGAGTTTCAGCTTCCTAGGATCATTGCAGTTCTGCCTGCTTTCCTCACAAGCATATTAGATGCCCCCATTAGGTACCTAAAATGGTGTCTAAGTGCTGTACTTGGAATAAACATAATTAAGAGTCTGGAAGAGAATTAAAGAGATAACCACAACTTTTATTAAGGGTTATTCAGCTGAAGGTAATTGAAAACACACGATCAAAAGCAGAGAGGAAAACAAGAAGCTCATTCTCTCTGCTCCTCAGAAACTTCACTAGCTGTATACCAATGTGCACAATAGCATCTCAGAGAAGGATTCTGAATCTTTTTTGATTTAACCCTTTTGTGGACAGTCCCTATATTTCAATCACAGGAAGAGAAAAACCAGAAACCCATGCCTATTAATCTACTACAGTCCTTCACTGCACTGCAGACCCAAATACCAAAGGGGAACCAAGAAGCTTCTGGCAGCTCCTTACCTCAAAGATAAAATGCAAGCTTCACTGTTTGGATTTTAAATCCCTTTACGATCTGGTTGCAACATACTTTTCCAAGATTCATGTTCATTTTTCTCCTTCACACACTCTCTGTTCTGGCCAAACTAGCTTACTTGCTATCACTCATACAAAATGTCCCATCTCCCATCTCTGCTCCTCTGCACAGGCCATCATCCATGCTTGTAAGGCATTTGCTCCTTACCGCCACCTCTTAGAATCCCTAGGTTCCTTCCCAGTTCAGCTCAGATGCAACCTTCCATAGTAAGGCTATCCTTATCCTCCCAGTTGCCTCTGCCCTTCCCAGGATATTATTCTGGGTGATTAGGTGAAGACAAACTAGGCCATCTTTTGCCTCAATTCTTACCTGGCCTTTAATCATCGAATGGACATTGCCTCAGTTGAACTGAGTCCTGGGAAAGACCTTAGCTTAAAAAGGCCATGGTCTCCTGCTGCATTTGGAGCCATTGCCGGTCATCTTGACCTATGTCTTGCTAGTGGAATCTGACCTGCCTCACTTAAATCTAATTCACTTACAAGTCAAGGCGTCACCCTCCTGATGTCATCGGTCCGCTTCAAGAACAAAGGACAAACAACAACATAAACTAATATTAATTAGGGAAACACAGCGGTGGGGGGTTGTGACCTATAACATTGAAAACAATTTTAAAAACCCTCAATCCCTTAGGACTACTTCCAGAATCTTAAAGGGAGATATGCCATCTGAGCTTTGGGAACTGAACCTACCATTACAAGTGGAGGTTAGGGAAATAAATCCAGAGTGTGTGTTGCATATTTTAATATAGAAAAGAAATGCACATAGAAGGAGTAGTGGCCATGGAAAGATGTTCTGGTCCAGGAAGTCACAGAGATGGTTAACATGAGCCATAGGGAAATTGATTGACAATTAATTGGTGATACTGCCCAATTTGCAACAAATTCCAACTCTATTCCTTCTCACAATTGCTATTATTCAATTGAATTTGCTCTCCAAATGAGCCTCTTGGGAATTCATGCCTCCTCACTTGTCATCTTCCTCTTGACAGAACTTATGGTCTTACCTCTATAACATTGGTCGGATCTTGGATGTAGATGCCAGCTGGTGACAACACCTCAATGCTAGAAAGACCCTCAGTTCCAAAAACTCCAATTACCACATTGCTTCTTACTATATTCCCCTGTCCTGAGAAATCTACACATGCAAAAAGAAAGAAATCAAAAGGAAAAGTTTTAGAACCATAATTAATTATCTTTACCAGTCAAATCCTTTTGATTCTACTAACTGATTATATGTCTCACAGAGTGCATGGAATATGCATATGTCATATGTATATGTATGTATGTGTGTAATATATGAAGTATAGACAAACTGAGCTGAGCATATTTAAGAATATTTAAGACATTATATATTATGCCATCGGCTTGCTCTGTAAAATACATGACATCTTAAATTTATTATAATATATTTAAAACAAATTCATCTATTTACCAGTTTTTCTTCTGGGGACAGCCTTCCAAGGGAGATGTCTCATTTCCATGTAAGTCCCTGAGGAAAAAATACAGTGTAACCAGAGCACATTTCATGCTACTGAACAAAACAAGACATACCAACTGTATTTCTTTTTTTTTTTACTTTTTTAAGTTTAGGAATCACACATGAAAACTGAGATTTCAGAGTCCCATGAATTATAAACATCAAAACTGAGAGAGAGATGGACAGACAGAGACAGAGAGATGACTGAAACAGAGGAACAAAAAAATTATCACTACTGTTATCCTTTTACTAGGAATACTCAAAAATGAACCACCCCTAAGAAAGAAGACAATGCCATCTTGTACTGTTTCTTGTTACTTTATATTCAGATTTTGTAAGTTTAGTATGCATATTTCTACAGTGTTTAAAAGGTGCCACCAAATGGATAGTGGTATCTGGGATCTCGGTGGTGCTTCACAGTGCAGTCAATTTTCCCACAGCTGTGGGCAATTGAGAAGAACAAAGATGATTATACTTTTCCACTTAGTTTTTTTTTTCCCCAGGATATAGTGGATATAGCACTGGGCTTGGAGTCAGGAAGTCCTGAGTTCAAATTCAGTTTCAGACATTTGCTAGCTCAGTGACCACAAACAGGTCACTAAACCTTGTTGTTCATCTGTACAATGGGGAAAATAATAGTACCAGCCCCACAGGTGTGTTGTGAGGACCAAATGAGGTAATAAGTAAGGAGCTTTATAAACCTATTTCTTTAAAAAGTTGTAAAACATGAGCATAACATCTACTATTCTATGAAATGATACATAATTAGCAAAAAAACATTTCTAAATAAGACGTAATTCAGAGATTTAAAGAAATGTAACTTTGGGTCACTTTCCCAATATAAACAGCCATTCATTTTAGTTCTTTCCCTCTTTCCTCTATACGTTTTTAAAAAAAGAAACTTTAACTCTTGGATCTCTTTAGATGGTTAAAACTCCTTACCTGATATACAGCTATCTGAGTTCCAGTCCTCTACAGAATTTCCTCAGCTGTTCTTACTCATGACTATGTAATTTCTTTCTGTTAAAACATACCTTAGGCTGCTTTCCAGATTCCCTTCTTCAGGTCCCTGCATTTTTTCACTTGTAGGGTTAGAGGCACTAAAAAGAATAAGATTTCATCTAGAACTACTAAAAAAGAGTAAGATTATATCTAGAACTAGCATCTCAGTTGGAAAGGAATGCTTATTAGGTGATGTACTTGTCCAAGAATGACTAGTTAATCAATCAGAATTTATTAAGTCCCAAGCGCTGTGCTAGGTGCTGTGGACACAAGCTCAAAGAATGATACACGGCCCCTAACATCCCTGACAAGCGACCAAGTCAAGTCAATAACCTCCAAGGGTCTCATTCTCCTCATCTATAAAAGGAGAGCATTCATTATCTTACTGTGTGCTAATGGTTGTGCTAAGCAATAAAGATACAAGCATAAGGGAAAAGAAAGGCAAGACCTGCCTGGTGGAAAATTCCAGAGACTGAAGGGTGGTTAGTCTGGGCTCTTCCTCCAAATGGCAATTCCAGGAAGAATTCACCAGTAAGAGAAAGGGGCCCTGAAGGAGGCTGTGGAGGCAGGGAGAAGGTAATTGAGCCACGATGGTGAAGTCCAGAGAATTATCAAGCACTCTTTGATTGAAAACCTCTCTAAGCAAGAAAAACTCAACAGTAGACATCAACGTGACAGTCTAAGGGATCATATGTTTGAGCTGGAAAGGACCTTAGAGGTTATCTGGTTCATCGAGGAAAATGAGACCCTTGGAGATTAAGTGACATTGCCAATGATGCACAGTAAGTAGCAGAGTCAGAACATGAACCCAGATCTTCCGCCTATTTTCACATAACATTGTCAGGATTCTCCCCCGCTTACATCTAGCCAAAATCTACTTTTGTAGAATTTCTACCCACTATTTCTAATTCTTCTCACTGGGCCATATCAAAATATATCCAATCCTACTTCCAATAAAGAGCTTGAAATTTTCAAAAAGAATAATTATACTCATCCCCAGCCATCACCTTTAAGCGTTCTCTTCTCAAGGGTAAATATTCCTACTTCTTTCAATGTTGCATGTGCTCTTGCCCATCAATGCTGATATCCATGAATGAAAACTATATCCTAGATGTGGTCTGTGTGGGGCACAGGACAGTAGAGCTGACTACTCCCACCTATTTCACATCAGATTTCTGTTAATGAAACCCGAACAGCCACTAGTTTTATCAGCTACCACATCATTCTGTTGACTCAAATTCAGCTTGTAGTCTACAAAAATTCACAAGACCTTTTCACAAAGACTGTTGTCTGTCTACATCAATCACATCCTATATTTATGCAGTTGACTTTTCATTTTTAATTAAATTATTTTTTTTTCAATTAACAAGCATTTTTTCTTTCCCTTTCACTCCCAAAACTAGAGAGCAAAAGGAAATAAAAAGAACCCTTGTTACAAATATGCATAGTCAAGGAAAACAAATTCCAACATTGCCCGTGTCTGTATAGTTAGTCCATCACCTCTCTGTCAGAAGAAGGTAGCAACTTACAGTCTATGAATATAATGGAATACTATTATGCCATTAAGATATGTCAAAGGGAATGGTTTTAGAGAAATCTGTGAAGAATGAGGCAGAGTGAAGTAGGTGCCTGTTTATTTTCTGAACACAAAAGTAGCACTTCTCACTTCTCCTTGTTAAATTGCATCTCGTTGGATTCAATCCATTCTTTCAGCCTATTGAAATCTTTTTGGATTCCAGTTTTGTCATCCAATATCTTAACCACCATACCAAGATTGCTATGTCATCTGAAAACATGGTAAGTATGCCATCCAATGTATTGTTCAAAATGTCTAACATAACAGGGTCAAACAAAAAATATTGCAGTACTCCATGACTCAATCCAGCAGTTATGAAACCGCTTAACTATATTACCACCCGTTCTACATCTCTCCAACTTGTTCACAAGACTGTCATATAAGTCTATCTGGAAGCCTGCTGAAATCCAGGTACACTGTGCCTTTGGTATTTACCTTATCAGCCACTCCAGGATTTTGATATTTCAATTACTTGTGATTTCATGGTAGAGGGTAAGCCCCTCCATTGATGAACATGAGTAAAAGGTTTTGGGGTGATTTTTAAGTTGCTGTGACCAAAAAGTTATCAGTTGACCCCTAGTCATAGGCTTCTTCAAATTTATCTACACTGACCCTTTGAAAATAGATATCAAGTTTTCCCCTGAACCTGTCCTTAAAAGCATTTCTAGCTTAGTAGGATCTTCCAGAAACTCCACTCTACTGGCAGAGACTCCACCAAGTCACCACTTTTTGGCATTAGAGTAGGCCTTCAGTGAAGGGAACTCCATCAAAAGGCAAATGAAATTTATCTGCCATGACTTTTTCTTAATAAATCATACTAATTCAGAATCATAAGAAGCACCCCTTTAATAATCTATACTCAAGTTTTCCTTGGAATAGATATCCAGTTTACTGGCCTATAATTTGAAGGATCAATTTTCTTCTTCTTTTTCCAAATTTGAGCTGGAATTTGCCCATTTGCTTCCTTCAGGACTTTTCCTATTCTTTATGGTCTTTATTTTTTTTAAATAACTCCAACAACAATTCATCAATCACATTTTTAGATACCCATAAATATTGTTGACCTGGTCCCATTTTCCTCAATATTGTCTTTGTTCAGCTCATTCTGAACTTGAGTCTTCATAGTTTTAATAATAATACTAATAACTAGCATTCCTATAAGACCATTCCTATCTTTAGTATTCATCTTCAGTGACTAGCCTTTACTCCCATCTTCTCTGCCCATCTTTAAAATTTTACTAAGGGGGCAACTAGGTGGTGCAGTGGATCAAGCACCAGCCCTGGAATCAGGAGGACCTGAGCTCAAATTCAGCCTCAGATACTTAATTTGCCTCAAATTGCCTAATTGCCTCAAAAAAAATCTTTCTTAGTGAATGTAAGCTTTTTAAAATTTCTTTAGATACCTTCTTCCTCTTCTTTCTCAACAAAATCATTTATGTCTTCAGAGTTTTATTCTTGAGATTCTTCGATACTTCTTGAGCTAACCTTCTATACATATATTCCTACATTTGTAATTATTTCTAGTTTCTCATTTCCCAGGCAGATTTTTCTTCCATTTGATGTCTCTCTCAACCTTCTCTTTTCCCTTTGATTCCCAAGCTTATGTCAATTTTAATTTGCATTTAATGCTAAAATTTCCCCATTAAACACTTCGCTTAGCAGACCTTCAAGTTTTATAGTCTGGCTTTTGATCCAGACAGCCAATTCTTAAAGGGAGCTAACATTTTTAAATCGACTTAAATACAACATAACAGAACTAGAACAAGATCTCTTCGTACCATTCATCCAGCAAAAGTGTATGGCTCACCTGTTCTGCTCTGATGCCCTTTCATTTTAGACCTCTCCTTTTTATTGGCCGGCTCTAAGGGGACCCTGGGCTTTTGTCATTTGTTGCTCCATTGTTCCTCATCATTGCTCTATACAGTGGGTATAGGATGAATATTATTATGGTATTTCAGTTCAAAATGTGATGCCATTTGAGTTACAACATAGATTTGATTTCTTGGGAAGTCAATAGAAGGCTTGAAGGAAGAATCCAAGAACTCCCAATGTTTCTTTTTGGCAGCCTAGGTAAAACTTGGTACATTTTTGTGAAGTCATGCAAAGAAATATTCATTTGACCTTTAAATAAAGATAACTACTGACAAGCAGTTTGGGACACTGAACAGAGAGGTAACCTTATTTTTAGGAAGACCTGGATTCAAGTCTCACTTCTGACATGTACTAGTTCTCTGGTCATGAATAAGTCGTTTAATCTTTCAGGACCCCAGACAATATTCTAAGGTTTGAAATTGCAGGTTAGTTGCAATATCGCATGAGCAAGAATTGCTCTACTGGGAATTCAGATGAAATCATATATCTAGACTAAAATAAAATAGCTAGAATTTATATAATGCATTGAAATATGCCAAGTGTTTTATATGTACTATCTTATTTTATCCTCAAAACAACTTATGGAAGTAGGTGCCATTATTAATCTTTTTTATGTTTTTTATTTAATAGATTTATTTTAATAGAATCATATTTTTTTTCCAAATTGCATGTCAAAACAATTTTTAGCATTCATTTTTTGGGGGGAAGTATCACTATTATATCATTTAATAATTTTATCAATGACTTTGGTTAAGAGGAGAAATAACAAATTTATTGAAAATCAAATCTGTCAATAGTATTCTTTTTTCTTTAAATTAATTTATTTAATTTTAGTTTTTCAGCATTTACTTCCATAAGCTTTTGATTTTTTTAAAAATTTTAATTTAAAAGTTTTAAATTTTCTCCACCTCCCTGCTCTCCCTTCTCCCCAAGACAGCATGCAATCTGATAAAGGCTCTACATATACATTCTTATTAAAAAGAGTTTTCACACTAGTCCTGTTGTAAAGAAGAATTGGAATGAATGGGAGAAACCAGGAGGAAGGAAAAACAAAAGAAAAAAAAAGAGAGAGCACAAATAGTATGCTTTGATCTGCATTCAGACTCCATAGTTCTTTCTCTGGATGTGGATAGCATGATGGAAAAATCATGAGGCTTTTGGAGTTGTCTTAGATCCTTGCATTGTTGAGAAGAGCTAAGTATATCAAAGCTAATCATTGCACAATGTAGCTGCTGTTGTGTACAGTGTTCTCTTATTTCTGCTCATTTCACTCAGTATCAGTTCATATAAGTATTTCCAGAATTTTCTGAAGTCTGTCTGTCCATCATTTCTTATAGCACAATAGTATTCCATTACACTCATATACCATAACTTGTTTAGCCATTTCTCAACTGATAGGCATCCCTCAATTTCCAATTCTTGGCCACCACAAAAAGAGCTGCTATAAATATTTTTGTGCATATGGGTCCTTTTCCTATTTTTATGATCTCTTTGGGATACAGCCCTAGAAGTGGTATTGCTGGGTCAAAGGGTATGCACGTTTTTATAGCCCTTTTTAGCATTCAGTTTTACAAGATTTTGAGTTCCAAATTTTTCTCCTTCCCTCCACTTCCCTTCCCCTTCCTAAAATGGTAGGCAATTTGATGTAGATTATACATGTGCTATCATGTAAAAACATATTTCTATATTAGTCACAGTTGTGAAACAAGAAACAGATCAAAAGGAAAAAAACACAAAAAAAGAATAAAATGAAAAAAAATATGCTTTGATCTGCATTCAGAGTCCATCAGTTCTTTATCAGGATGTGCATAGCATTTTCCTTCATGAGTCCTTCTCTTGTACTTGAGTACTTCTCTTGGATCATTACGTTGCTGAGAAGAGTTGAGTCCTTCATAGATGATCATCACACAATGTTGCTGATACCGTGTACACTATTTTACTGGTTCTGATCCTTTTACTTTGCATCAGTTCATACAACTCTTTCCAGGTTTTTCTGAAATTTGATTATTCATCATTTCTTATTGCACAATAGTTTTCCATTACATTTACTTACCACAGCTTGTTCAGCCATTCCCTAATTGATGGGCATCCCCTCAGTTTCCAAAATTTTGACAGCATTAAAAAGGCTGCCATAAATATTTTTGCATACATAGATCCTTTTCCCTCTTTTATGATCTCTTTGGGATACAGACCTAGTAGTGGTATTACTGGATCAAAAGGTATGCACAGTTTGGTTACCCTTTCGGCATAGTTCCAAATTGCTCTCCAGAATGGTTGGATCAGTTCACTACTCAACCAACAATGCATTAGTGTCCCAATTTTCCCACATCCTCTCCAACATTTATCATTTTCCTTTTTTGTCATATTAGCCAATCTGAAATGCATAAGTTGGTACCTCAGAGTTGTTTTAATTTGCATTTCTCTAATCAAAAGTGATTTAAAGCGCTTCTTTGTATTTGATTTCATCTTAAAACTGCCTGTTCATATCCTTTGAGCATTTATTAAATCAGGAATGGCCTGTATTCTTATAAATTTGACTCTGTCCTCTATATATTTGAAAAATGAGGCCTTTATCAGAGACACATAGTATAACGATTGTTTCCCAACTTTCTGCTTTCCTTCTAATCTTGGTTTTGTTGGTTTTGTTTGTGCAAAAGCTTTTTAATTTAATACAATCAAAGTGATTGATTTTGCATTTAGTAATGCTATCTATCTCCTATTTGGTCATGAACCTGTAACTCACTTAGCTTCTCCTTTAAAAATTTAGATGCTATGCCACTTAGTGGATATATGTTTAGTATTAATATTGCTTCATTGTCTATGGTACCTTTTAGCAAGATGCTTCCTTTTTTATGTCTTTTAATTAGGTCTATTTTTTGCTTTTGCTTTGTCTGAAATCAAGATTGCTTCCCCTGTTTCTTTTCTTACTGCAGCTGAAGCATAAAGAGATTCTGCTCCAGCCCCATACCTTTACTCTGCTTCTGGTGTGTTTCTTGTAAACAACATATTGTAGGATTCTGATTTTTGATCTGCTCTGCTATCAGCTTACATTGTATGGGAGAATTCATCCCATTCACATTCACAGCTATGATTACAAATTGGGTATTTCCTTCCACCCTGTTTTTCTTACTGTGTGTCCTCTATTTTCACCCTCTCCCTCCTCCCTCTCACCTCTCCCAATCTGCCCTCTCTTCTCTCAGTCTACCTCCTTTACTTAATCTCCTCCCCTCCTACTTTCCCTTCAGGTAAGATGGATTTCTATATTCAACTGATTGTGTATATTATTCCCTCTTTGAGTCAATACTGATGAGAGTTAGGTTCAAGTGATACCCATCACCCACCCTACTATCTTTCCCTCCACTGTAATAGGTTTTTTGTGCCTCTTCATGTGAAATAATTTTCCCCAGTCTACCTCTCCCTTCCTTCTGCACATGCGGTACTATTTCTCATTGCATAATTACTTTTTATGCCATTTCCTCAAATTCACCTGATACCCATATCCTCTTTCAATGAATATTCCTTCTAGCTTTACAATTCTTAAAAATTACAAATATCATCTTCCCATGTAGGGATGTAAACAGTTCAGCTCCACTGAGCATATCCCTTATGTTTTGTTTTGTTTTGTTCTTTACCTTTTTACCTTTTCAGGCTATTGTTTTCTTTTTCCAAGCTGCTAACTCTTTTTTCATAATTTTCTTGCATGACTCTCATTTCTTTTCCCAATTTTTCTTCTACCTCTCTTACATTATTTTTAAGCTCCTTTTTGAGCTCTTTTATAAGTTCTTTCTGGTCTTGAGACCACTTCCCATTTTTCTTTAGGGTTTTGACCATAGGTGTTTTGACACAGTTGTCCTCTTCTGAGCTTGTGGCTTGATCTTCTCTGTCACCATAACAATCTTCTTTGGTCAGATTATTTTTGTTGTTGTTGTTGGGTGTTTTGGTTTTTTTTGCTCACTTTTTTGGCCTTTTCCCTTTCATTTAAATTTAAGCTCTGTTCCAGGTGTGTAAGAGTCACTGTCTCAGGCTTCTTGTGCCAGGGGCTGCATTCCCTGGCTGTTTACTTGGTGCTGCACTAATGTTGCCCTGAGGCCCATGGGGGACCTTCATGTTTGTTGCTTTGCTGAGGGAGTTGGGTGGAAGTGGCTGACAGTGCTGGAGGTTGTAGGGGTCTGACAGCTTACCTGGTGCTGAGCTTGGCTCCTAGTATTCGAATCTGTCATATGCTGAGGCTAGTGGGGTGTTTCTGCATTTCACCTGGGGCTACATTGGGCCCTGGAGGTTGCCTGTTTGCCCAGGGCTATGCTGAAGCATGTGGCAGTTCTCAGAGATAGACTCTGCCTGTTCCCCTAGCTATGCTGAGGCACATGGGGGAGGGAGAGGTGCTGGTGTTGGCATTTGCCTGCTCCACTGCACTGGGCTTCAGGATCTCCCACTGGTTTGCTGAACTGGGACTTGCTGCTCTCTTGCTGGGTCACTTCCTGTCCTGGACTGCACTCTCCTTTTACCTGAGTGAGACAGACCTTTCTTGCTGATCTTCCAAGTTTCTTGGGCTGAAAGGTTGTTTCATCCCATCTTTTTTGCTGGTTCTGTTGTTCTAGGATTTGTTTGGAGACACTATTTTATGGCTGTTTGGAGGTGGATATGGGGGAGTTACAGTGATTTACTCCTTACTCTACTATCTTGGCTTCTGGAACCATAGGCTGCAATTATTATTTCATTTCACAGATGAGAGAATTGAGGCTTAGCGGTTAAGTGACTCATCTAGAATCACACAGGTAGTAAATGTCAGGGGTAGGATTTAAATATAACTATAAATTTGAATATAAAACTGATGGACCCCAAAGTTGGTACTTCTTCCCTTGGACTCAAAATTCATGTGTAGAATCATTTGCTGGCCCAGAATTCTGAATAAAGAGGGAGGCAGAGTTAAATTCATGTCTACCAACCACAGGTACCAAAGGCTAGCACTTGAACAAATGGAAAATCTGAATTTTTAAATGATAGGTGCCACTAAGAGGGGAAAAAAACCCTCTACTCGGGAATGCTGATGAAGACCAACTCTCCTTCACTCACCCACTAGTAGCCCATGGCCTAAAATGTTGTAGAATACATTATTCTCCACAATGAGATTTGAAGTCCTAGACAGACTGAGGCCTCTGCTGAAGGAATCCCACACTGAACAGCCCCGTATGTATGAACCTGAAACAGGAATGGGAAGAATATGTTTAGAATAGAAATATAGCTGTTTTATGACCTACTTCCTCTACTAAAGACCTCCAAAGGAAGCCATGTTGTGTAAGAAATCATGTACTCACTGACACAGATAAGTTAGAGGGAATGACAACATTAAGAAAGGAGAACTTGGCTGAGGAAGATGAATTCCCAGGGAAGTGAAATCAAAAATGTTAATAGGAAAAAAGCATCACTTAATCCCAAAGCAAAAACTAAACTATGAAAACCATGCCAGTGGATGGGAAAGTATTTTAGGTGATACATGACCATGCAGCCATTATAAAAGTTATCATTGGCCCTGCTGACTTCGACCTGGCTAGAATATGACAAGACCGCCTTAAGTTTCATGATAGAGGAAGGGGTATGACTTGACAACTGACATAGCTGTTTGGTTCTTTTTTTTATAGTATTATGTAATATGAGGTAAGAGGATATGCTACTTTGTGAAATGCAAATCAGGTTTTTTAACACACCAGCAGAGATTTTTCTGTGATGGATTATAAGGATCATAAAATCGTAGACTGAGAGTTTGAAGGGACCTCAGAATCCTCTAGTACAACCTCCTCATTTTACAGGTGAGGACACTGAGGCCTAGGAAGGAACAAACAGATCATCATTCCCCATTGTGACAAAAATTGAATGAACATTTTTTTTTAATTTGGAAAATATTTTAGTGCAGTGGAACAATCAGTGGAATGTGTACAAAGCTCAACAGACTTTGAAAAGCAGTATTTCAAGGTCTTAGAATCAAAACTTTGGAGCTGGAACAACTCTTAAAGGCTATATAATTTAAGCCCCTCATTTTATAGATGAGGAAACTGAGGTCCAAAGAGGTTAAGTGACTTACCCAAGGTCACACAGCTAAGTGGCAGGGCTGGGACTCAAACACCCGAGTCCCAAATTCTAAGCTAAGCAGTAGCCTCCAGCTGTCAGCCTGAAGCAGCTCTAGTAGAGGGTACCTTGGGTGTGGCCACAGTAATTTTTGCAGGATGAAAGGGGCCCACAAGCAGTCATGAAATTCTAGAATTTCTAACAGGTATGCTAAGAATGGACAGGCCCTGGGTTACTCCTCCCAAAGAACATGTATTTGCATTTTAAAGAAACTTAGATGAGGTGGATGAACCCAAGGGCATGAAGACTAGGAGGAATTCCAGCACTGTGGTTGGTCATTCAGGACAACAATCTAGAGCAGAGATATCTTTGGGTAGTGCTGAAATCAAAGCATACAAAAGTCCATCTATTTTTTTCTGGCCTTGAAGATCACCTGTGTCTCATGTGTGTAATATAAGTCTATAGAATCAGGGCAAAAAGGCAGTTTTTTTTTTTTTAATTTCCCCATAGGATGAAAGGGAAGAAGGGTGAAATAGAAGAAAGGAAGTGAAGAAGTAAAAGGAAGTGTGTGGAATGTCATAGTTCTAACCATCTCACCTTTCATAGACCCAATCACATTTAGTGCACACAGGTGTTTCTGAAAGCCTTGTCCCATGTTCCAAAATTGGACTCCCTGCAGTTGGACCTGGCTGGGCTCTCCTGGGAATGACTGTGCAATAACCACAGCCCCCAGGTCCACTGATCCAAGATTCTTTTTACTCCTCGAATACAAGCAGTGCTGGAAAACATCTGAAACACAGTAAAGGCAAGTGTCACAAAATAGCCACTATTCCCTGCATTACTTTGCTGCTGTAAAATGGGACCACTCCTGATGATAACAAGCACGACACAGGTATATCTCACTTGGAACCAGAGATTAGCCCCCTGAAAATGCATTTTGTAAGTCAAATTTGCTTTCCCTGACTCATTTTATAACACATTTTGGAAGCTTATGATTTAAATTAAATATGCTATGTGACCTCTTTGTAACCAAGACTGGAGTTCTCCTTGAGAGAGAGAGTAATCTATGGAAAGAATGTCATTTTTGTTCAGTTATTTCAGTCCTGTTCTACTCTTCACAACCTCATTTGGGGTTCTCTTGGCAAAGACACTGGAGTGGTTCGTCATTTCTTTCTCCAGCTCGTTTTACAGATGAGGAAACTGAGGCAAACAGGGTTAAGTGACTTGTCCAGGGTCACACAGCTACTAAGTGTCTGAGGCCAGATTTGAACTAAGGTACATGAATATTCCTGACTCCAGGCCTGGCATGCTATCTACTGTACCACCCAGCTGCCCCAGAAAGAATGACAGACTTGGGAAAGGGAAAAGGTGGGTTGAAATCCCACCTTGGGCACATATTAGTTCTGTGACCAGACGAGTCATCTAATCACTCTGAGCTTCCCCTTCATCGGTTGTAAAATGGGAACATCACCCATAGGGCTTATTTCTTAGGCATGATAGGGTCATAGGAAAGGGACCTTAGAGGTCATAAAATCCAATGTCCTTATTTTCTAGAAAAGGAAATTGAGGTAAATAAAAGTTAACATAGGGGCAGCTAGGTGGCACAGTGAGTAGAGCACCGGCCCTGGAAACAGGAGGCCCTGAGTTCAAATTCGGCCTCCGACACTTGACACGCGTACTAGCTGTGTGATCTTGGGCAAGTCACTTAACCCCAATTGCCCTGCCTTCCCCCCTCCAAAAAAACAAAAACAAAAGGAAAGTTAACATGGACAGTATGTAGCAGAGCAAGAATTCAAATTAAGATCCAATGACTCTAAGTTGACCATTCTTTTTACTACACAATTTAAGATTCAAATGGGATGTATATATGTAAAGCCCTTTGTAAACCATAAACTACCATGCCATGTCAATTATAATTAGGGTACTGCACATGTAACACCATCACCATTGTCACTGCTGCCAGTAAGGTTAATAACAGGTATAATAAATACACAGTCTTTGATTCCTGTATTCTTCTTTTTGAGAGACTCATAGGATTGTTGTTGAGGCATCTAGATGGCTCAGTGGTTAGAGTGTCGGGCCTGGAGTCAGGGAAACCTGAATTCAAATCTGGCCTCAGATACTTACTGTGTGACCCTAGGTAAGTCACTTAATCCTGTTTGCCTTAGTTTCTTCATCTGTAAAATGAGCTGGGGAAGGAAATAGCAAACTACTCCAGTGTCTTTGCCAAGAAAACCCCAACTGGGCTCACAAAGAGTTGGGCATGACTGAAAAAAAGACTGAAAAAAGGATTAGTGCTCCAGAACTAGACAGAGTGTTCATTTAGTCCAATATTTTAAAGATAAGGAAACTGAGACCTTCATAGGGTCACACAGGTAGTAAATTTCCAAGGCCAGATTTGAATCCAGGTCCTGACTTTAGAGCCTCTTTCCAGTATACAATGCCCCACTTGGATATCACTTGTACAAGTGATATCTCTCCAAGATGAAACAGCAGCAGCAGCTAACATTTCCCTATTGCCAAATGTCTGCTTTTTTTTTCCTTTAATGGGTGAAGAACTTCAGAGGCAAATAAATTATGTAAATCAGAAAGCCAGGATGAGGGCCAGTTTCCTTTTTCCCTGTTCAATATCCTTTTTCACTATTCTATGTTCCCTTCCTCTGAATTGCTAGAGGGTTACTAGCCCCACTTTCTACGCGAGAAGGGAGGTAGAACACCTTGAGGGCTTGAACATCTGGGAAGAGGCTTATGTATGGCCATTTCAGTCTAGCATTCATTCTCTGGATAGCATCCTCTGTAAACTTTTTTTTTTTTATGAGGAAGGAACAATACTGTGTCCAGTTCCTTCTGGTTCTGACTAGGGGGAAACCTAGTCACCTTTCATAGTGTGTGGCAAGATCCATAACCACAGCAAGATCCCTAGATAGATTCAGAAGACCTAGGTTTGCATCTCAGCACTGATAATTACCGATATGTAACTGAGGAAAAGTCACTTAACCTATGTGAAACTCAGTTTCCTCATCTATAAAATGGAGATGATTCTAATTATCTCCCTATTTCATGGGATCATTGTTAGGATCAAATGATATAGTATGTGTAATGCATTTTATGAAATAAAAGCATAAATGAAAATTATTATTACTGTCATTGGCTTCCTTAACTGCTCCCAGTTTTTCCTAGGAGACTATTTATATCATGTATGACAGGGATAAATGGATGAGACTGGAATATATGAAAACAGAACAGGAGAAGGCCTGATTCCCCCAGAAAATATGGTTGCAGTTCTGAACCTTATCCAGAATAGTAAACAAGACATGCGAGCTTAACTCTTAACTCTGTTACTACTTCATTATGAATAAGGTATTTCATTCTCAATTTTCTTATTTGTGAAATGAAAGCAAAAATAAATTCCCTTCCCATCTCTACTTCAGAAAGATAAGTAAGAATGACTAAATGAGCCCAATACTTGTTTCTGTATAGGCTAGATTATCAGCATAGATAAAATGTCTCTCAGGCCACCCTCCAGCCACAAACACAATCCTTTCTGAGTAGACATGTAAGAAAATCTAAAAATGCAGGACATCGAGTCACAGAAACATTGAGCATTTAAGCTGAAAAGGCCTTTGAAATCATATATTCAAATCTCCTCATTATTCAGGTATGAAAACTGAGGTCAAAGTAGTTTTGTAACAACAATGTTGCTAGCAGCTATTGTGGGGGTGAAAGACGTATAACAAGAGCACACAGAAGGGCTGCTAACAAAGGTTCTTTGATCTGCTTAGCACCTTTAAGGGGTTAACAATCTTACTTTAATCAAACATACATATATCATTCACCTACTTCAGGGGAAAAAAGTCAGCACCCTGAACTTCAGAGCAAATATAAACAGAAATTACAAGCGGAGACAATTTAAAGAGATCAACAGACAGATTTCTGTCTGACCAAATCACAATACATAGTTACCAGAGAAGCAACAACATCTGGGTTCTTTAAAGCCGGAGGCAGGGGGGGCTTTCAATGGCTACCCAAAATCTCATCACCAACACTCTTTCAATGAGCATGCCCCCAAAACAAAATGCCAACCTCAGATCTTATATATACTCTTATATATACTTATATATACTGAGGCACTTGATTACCTCACTGCTTAGAAGCACTCAAACAAAAAATGGCAAAAAAGTCTCATTTTGCTCGCCAGTACATTTAAAGGCAAGACTCATCAAAGGTACTTGATTGCCTTCCCATTCCAAAAGAGAAAACGGTAAAAAACAAAAAAGTCCCATCCTAATTACCATAGCAGCAGTCCCTTACCTCAAATCACACAGATTAGTAAAGAGAAAAGTCAGAATGTGAATCATACAGGGACTAGAGCTGGAAAGTTCCTTAAGACCATCTAGTCCACCCCCCTCACTTTTTGGATGGAAACTGAGCCCTAGGGCTTAAGTTACTTGCCCAAGTTGACACAGGCAGTAATCATCAGAAGCAGAAAATGAATCCCAACCCTCTGAATCCCAAGTCAGTGAACACAGGATCATAGATTTGGAGCTCAAAGAGATCTTAATCTACTCCCTACCCCATTTTACAGATGGAGACTAGGTCCAAAGAGTAACATTTTAATTTGCCCAAGGTCACAGTCAAGTCAGGAAAGGGAGTGGTAGCTGTGGTAGGTGATTTGAACCCCAGTAATCTGAATCCAAATCCAACACTCTTTCTGCTACATTAACATGCCTTTTCAACAATAGCAGGTGTTCTTCAAGCCAAAATTCAAATTCACTGTTAAGCTTAATGAATGCGCCTCTCTCTCACCCATCTATATATTTCTTGTTCTCTTACTGTTGTGACTCTTGACTCTACACTTTGATAAAACTTTGTGCTGAGCCCCCGGGACCAAAGTCTCTCCTTCAATTACAGACTCTCCACAATCACTCCAACCCAAAAGGCTGACTGCACATCCACATACACTATGAAGGGTGGCTAGGTTCCCCTCTAGTCAGAACCAAGAGGAATTGGATGCAGTATTGTTACTTCCTCATTATAAAACTTTTATTTTACCTCACATGGCTTGGCCGTAGCTTATTGCATGCAATGGAAGAGGGAAGACACTTATGCATGTTAATTAATTTGGACAGTTGGAATAAAGGCACCAAATAAATGCTGTAATGAACAAAAGCATCAGATAACAGACAACATAGTATAGTACATAACAGTTGTGACCATGATTTCTGACTTCAATTCCCACCCCATGCCAATGGTAACTGTTTCTTTTTGGAAGAACAACCCTGAGAGTCTTCCCCTCCCAGCTTGATCATTTTTTTTTCTTTTTTCTAATTAAATGGGCCATCCCTTGACTGACTTCTTAAAGAGGCCTATCTGCTGAATGGGTGTTAAGTGAGTGGATGAAAAGACCTTAGCCTACAAGGGCCAGGGTCTCCCATTGCATCCTGGGTCATCTCCAGTCATCCTGATGAATATAAGGTCACTGGATCCAGATAGCTCTGGAGGAGAAAGTGAGGCTGGTGACCTTGCACAGGCATCCCCTATTCAAGTCAAAATCAACCGCAAGGCATATCATCATCTCCCTGATGTCATGGTCCTCTTCAAGAACAAAAGACAAACACAACAATCTAGCCCTATCCTTAATCTTTCACTTAACTTGAGTGCTCATCTAGAGAATGGGGAAATTGCTTCAGGAGTAGTTTCTTCTCTGGAGGCGAGAGAACCTGAAGTGTTTAGAAAAGCCCATGATATTTCTCCAGCTAGAGAGAGGACACCTGTACGGAGGTCGGCTATTATTATCTATCTAATTTAATGACCCTTCTTGAATTGAAGCAGATTCTCCAATGTAAAATATTAATTAAAAGCTTTCAATAAGTAGGACACAATGCTGCCTTCCCTCTGTTATTTCCAAAAATCAACAAATCCATTTACTATAAAAAAGATGTAGGTTATAACCCACAAATCCAGGCTAAATAGACGTTTAATTCAACCATAGTCCCTTTCCCCCATCCAAAAATAAAAAAATAAAAAGCCGTGGAAGAAATGTTGATGAAAATTATCTTATCATGACTAATGATTGTAAGAGTTATTATGTAATGACAGCATGCTTTATGCTTCTACTGTTATCAGTTATGCCTTAGCCTCCTTCTGGGTGGTTTGTAATTTGGGGACATTATGGTGGGGGAGGGGATGCCTTGTGAGAATGGTACAGCAAAAAGTCCACAGCGGTTACTGCAAAAGAGTCCAGAGAAATAATAGTACCTTCAGTATGAGTTTTTCTAGCTTTTCACCACTAACATTCCACAGTTGGATCTTTCAGCTTCCTGCAGAATTAGATACAAAGCAAGAGGAAGAGGACAAGGATGAGGATGATAAGAAGAGGGGAGACAAGGAGACAGTATAGCATAGCAGAGTTGCCACCACAATGGCTTTTCTGTGTGTTATAGGAATAGCATTTAGAAAAGAGTAGTAACCCAAAGGGAAATTTCATGCCCTTGACTATAACTTTATATCTATTTTACACATGCCAATATGTTTAAAAGTGGTCATGCTGATAGAATATAAGCTCCTTGAGGGCAGGTTCTTTTCCTCCATTGTCATTATATTTCCCAAAACCTTACATAGAGACTGGCACCAAATGACTGTTTGTTGTTTGGTTGATTCCTGGAAGTACCAGTTAGACCTGGGCTAAGCACAGATCGCTGGGGCACGCCCCTAGCGACCTTCCAAGCTGGCATCAAGTCACTTACTACTCAGCTATACAACCACCTCTGAATCTACCTAACTCTTCTATCTATCATTTAGTCCATGAGTCTCCAACATTTACATAAAAGTGGCATCAAGAACATTTTCAAATGCTTTCTTAAAGTTACCCTAGGTAAACTATAGCTAGATCATTTCCTTTATCTACCAGTCTAATAACCCTATCAAAACTAGAAATATGATTGACTGGCAAGGGTTATTCTTAATGAAGGCAAGCTGGTTTTTTTGTGATTTTGGCTTCCTTTTCTAGATGTTCACTAATCAACCCTTTTGTATTATGTTCTAAACATTTTCTAGGAAGGCTCACTGGTCTATAATTGTAAGGCTCTGCTTTCTTCTCTTAAAAAAAATCAAGGGGTAGTGCCAACATGGTGGAGTAAAAGCTGGGACTTGCTTGAGCTCTCCCCCAAATCCCTACAAATACCTATAAAATGACTCTATTTATTAGAATTTTATTAGAATTTATAGAAATTAATTCTAAAGGAAAAAAAATCAAGTTATGTGTTCCCTTCTCTAGTACTATGGCACCTCACCTTTTTCGTTATCAAAGATCACTAGCAAGAAAAATCACTGACAGTGGTTCAGCCATTCCATTTGCCAATTCTTTCAGGACCCCAACATATTGTTCATCTGGGCATGGTGAATTGAACTCACTAGATAATTAGGCATTCTCTTACTATTTCCCTATTTATCTTGGGATAAGTAATCTCCTGTCCCACAATTCCATTCTCACTTCTATCCTATCAATTTTTCAGACAAAACATTCATAACATATAAGAAAAGTATATGGCATTTATATATATTCAATGTTGTGCTTGTCCGTTTTCTAAGAGGACCAAAGAAAATTTAATAGCTGAAATGAGTCTGATTCCTCTCTTATAACATTCTAAGAAACAAAAGGGTGAGAGCTTACCCAAGGCAGCTTCTAGTAACACCAAATCACATATTTGAACAGTGAAAATGAAATGAACTTCTATTTCAAAACTTTAATATATAAAAGTTATGTAAAATCTAGGGGAAAAAATTAACACAGTTTAAAGAATAAATGTGCTTCAATGTTATCCTACTTAAAAATTTCAAACTTTTTGAATGCAGATTGAGGCATACTTCATGCTCGCCTTTTTCTCTTCTCTTTTGTTTTTGTTTTTGGATTGCTTTTTTTTTGTTTTGGTCCTGTTTCTTCTTTCTCATGACTCATTCCATTGGTCATAATTCTTCTCCGCAACTTGACTAGTGTATAAATTAATTCAATGCGAAGTTATTCGTGGTAGTTATATGAGATTTCATGCCTTCTTGGGGAGGGAGGGGGGAGGGAGGGAAGAAAATCTGGAACTCAAAATTATGTAGAACCGTCCGTTGTAAACTAAAAATAAAAATAAATATTAAAAAAATTTCAAACTTAGCAATTCCATAGTATCATTACAAAGTAACCATGCTGGTGTTATTTTTCCACTCCACTTTCCTGTTACCAGAAAAGTCCCTTACGTTCCGGAATCTTGGCTTTAGTACACAGACCAAGCTGTGCCATGCTCTCACTGGTGAGATTTCCTTGGATGGCAATATTCCTGCTGAGTAGAGCCACTGTAGCCTTTAAAGCAAGGTGATGCCCAGTTATATTATGTTTTAGAAAGCCATGAGAATATCTGAAACAAAAAGAAACACAACAGAATACCTCAGACTACAAGGATTATTATGTCTGATGTCAAATATCATATTTTCTCACCTTTGGATCTAGATTATACCACTTTGGAGTAGTATATCATGAATATGACCTGTACATTAGAAGTTAACTAAACCTGTACATTAGAAGACAACTAAAGTCTAGAGTTTTCTATCATATGCAGTGGTAATTCAGTCAAGAAAGATGGTCATCCAGAGAGTCATCCTAGTATAGTGAATAGAATGTTGAACTTAAAACCAGGAAGTACTGGACTCCAGGCATTACCTCACTCAAAAAGAGAACCTGAAAAGACCTTAGCCTGAAGGGGCCAGGGTCTCCCAATACATCCTGGGCCATCTCCAGTCATCCTGGTGAGTATCAGGCCACTGGCCCCAGATGGCTCTGGAGAAGAAAGTGAGGCTGGTGACCTTGCACAGCCCTCCCTCATTCAAACCAAAGTCAACTGCAAGTCATGTCATCATTTCCCTGATGCCATGGTCCTCTTTAAAAACAAAGGATGAACACACAACCTCCAACATTTTGCTTATTTTTGCCTCAGTTTTGTCATCTGCAAAATAAGACTATTTTTATAATACTAGAATACTTACATTACCAGATTTTGTGAGATTCGTATGAGATGAGCAAAACATTTCATGAACTTTAAGATATTATGTAAATTTCAGCTCTAAAAAATGTTTGATTTCAATGGACCAGAAAACTCTTAGGAAACTTCCTCTGCCAACAGAGAATAGTTGCACCCTATTCTGTAACTAATTAAGATAATTACCTGAGGCACCGAGAGAGAAATTGATTTACCCTCAACCACATGGTCTATATATCTTATAGATAGAACTTGAAAGAGGTCTTCTTGAGTCCAAGGCTAGCTTTGTATCCACTATATCTTCCTGTCTCTACTTTTAAAAATATTATTACATTATTTCTACTACTGCCATCATCACTGTCATTATCACCATCATCATCACCACAACTACCACTACCATCTTGAAGTGTTTCATGATCAAACCACTTTTATCAAGGAAGGATGTAACTGGAATAGAATTAAATTAATGAAAGACAAGACACCCTCCCCCTCCAATGTATCTGTGACTTCTTTGTCTTTCATCTACATCAGGCCAACTTAAGTTCCAAGCCAAGTCCTAAATCAGGCAAAACTTATTACCTCAAAGGCAACTTAAGATAGAGGTCAGCACCATGCACACTGTCTATGATGGCAACTTCTTCTTGCCCTTGGGAGCCTTCCAAGGTGACTCCACTAATGACGACTTCTTCCCCAGGATGCCAGTCCACAGGATCCTCTAAGGCTAACATGGTGTCATTGGCTTGAGCTGCAGTCCGTAGATGTGTGAAGCTCACCTCTGGCATTAGGCCTAAAGCAGTTCAAGTAATAAAACCAATAAGAATCTTTCTATGAAATGGTTACTAGAAAGTGTATTCTTTAAATGAGGTTAAAAATAGTATTTATTTATTTATGCCTTTGTCTTTTGATCTTTAAGTTATATTAGCTGGGTAAATGAAAAAAATGACACAGTCACTATTTGGTTCCCTCATCAAAAATGAGTGAAAGTCAAGCCAAGTGCAGCCATTCTCAACCTTAATCATAAATGGAGGTGGAAGGGGAAAATGGAAAAAAAAAGAGAGAGAGAAATGGAAAGGTATGGGTAATGTGAGGTAATAGAGTGAGTGCCATCAACAATGGCTTTGGGGGGAGGGAGGAGCCAAGATGGTAGAATAAAAGCAGGGACTTGTTTGAGCTCTCCCCCAAATCCCACCAAAATCCTGTAAAAAAAGACTCTAAACAAATTCTAGCGCTACAGAACACACAAAACAACAGAGTGAAACAAATCTCCAGCCAAAGATGGCCTGGACAGTCACTGGTCATTGGGAAGGGTCTATCCATGCCAGCACAGACCAGGCCTGAGCAGACCAGGTGGAGAAGGCCTCAGGGCACTGAATAACTGAGCTGTGGCAGTTTCCAGACTTCTCAACCCACAAACACCAAAGACAACTTAACAGGTCAGTGGGAAAACTCTAGTGGACTTGGGTGAGAGAAGGGCATGGTTTGGCTCCAGCCCTGGGGCAGTGGAGGTGGCTGCAATGACAGCTGTGGCAGCAGCAGCAGGGGCTGCTTCTGGAGCTCCAGGCCCACAGATGGTGGAGGGAATCAAGCAGCCGATCAGAGTGGGATTGCAGAGACCTCTTTGCTGGTACTGAGGTAGGATTCTGTTGCTTTGCCCTGCTTGGATCTGGGTCACAGTCCTGGGTGGTGGTCCTGGGGTGAGGAGGAGAGCTGGTGTGGCAGAGTTTGTGGTGGCTGTGAAGAGGGAGTCCCTCTAGCAGTTCCAAGGCAGAAAAGAGTACTTGAGGTCACTCACAGACCAGAGTACAGGCCAGGAGAGAAGTAAACACCTCTGATTGGATCACACCACCTCAGAAGAACTGAAAATTTACAGGTGCTACAAGTAGCTCAGAAAACAGTCCCACAAAACCCCTGAAGCTTGGGACAGAGCACTCTTCACTCTGAAAGTAGAGTCATACCTTGACAAAGAGCTCAAAAGTCAAGCAATTTGTTCAGAAAATGAGCAGACAGCATACAAAAAACTCAAGACTATAGAATATTACTTTGGTGACAAAGAAGATCAAAACATACACCCAGAAGAAAACAAAGTCAAAGATCCTACATCAAAAGCCTCTAAGAAAAATATGAATTTGTCACAGGCCATGCAAGAGCTCAAAAAGGATTTTGAAAATCAAGTAAGAGAAGTAGAGGAAAAATAGGGGAAAGAAATGAGAGGGGCAAGTGAAAATCCTGAAAAATCAGTCAACAGCTTGCTAAAGGAGATGCAAAAAATACTGAAGATAACATCTTTTTTTAAATTATTTTCTATTATTAATTTTTAATTTTATATATTTAGTTTTCAGCATTGATTTTCACAAGAGTTTGAATTACCAATTTTCTCCCCATTTCTACCCTCCCCCAACTCCAAGATGGCATATATTCTGGTTGCCCTGTTGCCCAGTCAGTCCTCCCTTCTGTCATCACACTCCCCTCCCATCCCCATTTCCCTTTCTTTCTTGTAGGGCAAGATAAATTTCTAAGCCCCATTGCCTGCATATCTTATTTTCTAGTTGCATGCAAAAACTTTTTTTTTGGTTTTTGAACATATATATACACACACACACACATATACATACATACACACTCACATATACATATATATACATAAACATATGTGTGTGTGTGTGTGTGTATATATATATATATATTCATATATATATGAATATTCCCTTCAGCTACCCTAATACTGAGGTCTCATGAATCATACCCATCATCTTTCCATGTAGGAATGTAAACAAAACAGTTCACCTTTAGTAAGTCCCTTGCAATTTCTATTTCTTGTTCTTTTTCTTGATTACCTTTGTTGAGAAATCAAGAAATTACAAAACAGAATGAAAAGAGTGAAAAAATAGAAGATAACGTGAAATATCTCATTGGAAAAACCATTGACCTGGAAAATACATCCAGAATCTCTCCTGGATTTAAAAATTATTTTACTATCTGAAAGCCATGATCAGAAAAGGAGCCCAGACATCATCTTTCAAGAAATGATCAAGGAAAACTGCCCTGATATTGTAGAACCAGAGGGTAAAATAGAAATGGAAAGAATCTACTGATCATCTCCTGAAAAAGATCCCAAAAGGAAAACTCCTAGGAATATTGTAGCTAAATTCCAGAGTTCCCAGGTCAAGGAGAAAATATTGCAAGCAGCTAGAAAGAAACAATTCAAGTATTGTGGAAACACAATCAGGATAACACAAGATCTGGCAGTTTCTACATTAAAGGATCAAAGGGCTTGGAATACAATATTCTGGAGGTCAAAGGAGCTAGGACTAAAATCAAGAGTCACCTACCCGGCAAAACTGAGTATAATCCTTCGTGGGAAAAAAATGGATATTCAATAAAATAGAGGACTTTCAAGCATTCATGATGAAAAGAGCAGAGCTGAATAGAAAATCTGACTTTCAAATACAAGAATCAAGAGAAGTATGAAAAGGTAAACAGGAAAGAGAAATCATAAGAGACTTATTAAAGTTGAACTGTTTACATTCCTACATGGAAAGATGATATTTGTAATTCATAAGACCTTTCTCAGTATTAGAATAGTTGAAGGGAATACACAGCCACACACACACACACACACACACACACACACACACACACACACACACACATATATATATAGACAGAGGGCACAGGGTGAATTGAATATGAAGTGATGATATCTAAAAAATAAGATTAAGGGGTAATAGAGGAATATATTGGGAGAAGGAGAAAGGGAGGGATAGAATGGGATACATTATCTCATATAAAAGAGTCAAGAAAAAGCTGTTATAATGGAAGGGAAGAGGGGGGAGGTGAAAGGGAATTAGTGAAGCTTATTCTCATCAGATTTGGCTTAAGAAGGGAATAACATACACACTCAATTGGGTATCTTACCCTACAGGAAAGTAGGGGGGAAGGGGATAAGGGGGAGGATGATAGACAGGAGGACAGCTTAGGGGAAGTAGTCAGAAGCAACCACTTTTGAAAAGAGACAGGGAATATTGAATAAACAGGGGATAGGTTGGAGGAAAATATAGTCTTTCACAACATGACTATTATGGAAATGTTTTGCATAATGACACATGTATAACCTATGTTGAATTGCTCGCCTTCTCAAGGAGTGTGGGTGGGGAGAGAAGAAGGGAGAGAATTTGGAACTCAAAGTTCTAAAGACAAATGTTAAAAGTTGTTTTTACATGCAACTGGGAAATAAGATATACAGGCAATGGGGTATAAAAATCTGTCTTGCCCTACAAGAAAGTAAGGGGAAAGGGATAAGGGTAGAAGGAGAGGGGCGATAGAAGGAAGGGTAGACTGGGGAATAAGGCAATCAGAATACATACCCTCTTGGGGTGGGGGAGAGGAGAGAGATGGGGAAAAATTTGTAACTTAAAACCTTGTGGAAATGAATGTCTAAAACTAAAAATTAACAAATTAATCTTAAAAAAAGAATTAAACTTAAAAAAAAAAAACAATGTCTTTGGGTGGCCCTAGTGGCAGGTAGTTGGCACAGTGGATACAGTGCTGAGTCTGGAGTCAGAAAGACTCATATTCCAGAGTTCAAATCTGACCTCTAACACTTACTAACTGTGTGACCCTGGGCAAGTCACTTCACCCTTTTTTCCTCAGTTTCCTCATTTATAAAATGATATGGGCAGTTAGGGTGTACAGTGGATAGAGAGTTGGGCCTGTAGTCAGGAAGACTCATCTTCCTGAGTTTAAATCCAACCTCATATACTTTCTAGCTGTGTGACCCTGGGCAAGTCATCTAACCCTGTTTGCCTCTTCTGTAAAATGAGCTGGAGAAGGAAATGGCAAATTACCCCAGCATCTCTGCCATGAAAACCTCAAATAGGGTCGCACAGAGTCTGAAATGACTAACAACAACAGTGGCATGGAAGAGAAAAGATAATGTAGTGGGAATTTTAATAAAAATAATAGTAGCTCACATTTTTTCTAGCACTTTAAGGTTTGAAAAGCACTTTACCTTTGAAGTTTGTATTAGCTTATTCAAAAGAAAACTGGACTTGGCATCAAAATCAATCTGGGAGAGGAAGACCCTTAGATTTTCTGGTCAAAACAGAAACGATTGCTATTTACACTCACTCTGAGACATCAGCAATGACCAAGTGAGGCTTGGGCTGGGACCTATTATTGGCCAATCAATGAGAGCCGGAGCAATATGGGTTTAAGGCATGGTCCTTAAGAAAGAAATGTAGCCAGTAAGCCCCAAGATATCTTCAAGGTTTCAGTGATCAAATTTATATTCCTTTGGGAAGAGCACCCACAGGTAAGGGTATGATACCTTATGTGGGTAGAGGGAAAGGAGGGAGGGAGAGAAGGAAGGAAGGAAGGAAGGAAGGAAGGAAGGAAGGAAGGAAGGAAGAAAGGAAGGAAGGAAGGAAGGAAGGAAGGAAGGAAGGATGTAAACTAACCATAACTCTAGCAGGAGTGGAGAGAATGTTTAGCCCTTATCCTGCAGCTGTATCAGTGTGAGTGTTCCCAGTGAGCACTACACCCGCTCTCTTGAGGAGTGTAATAAATGCCTTTCTCTGCCCACTCTTGTCCTGAGTTTCTTGACTTGAATGGTCAGATTACATCACACATAGCATTTTCTGTTTCACAGGTGGTAGGTTTATCCTTGTCTCAGTAGATTGCTGTAATCTATTACTGATGAGAAGGGGACATTTGTGTAATTGATTTACAATGAACAAAATACACTTACAATATACATACCTTAACACTGATTACAAGGAGAGTAGCTCATCAACATTACTATTTCATGATGGCCCTAGGTCTCAGTTTACTAAAGCAACCAGTCACAAAATAGGACCACCCAACAAGTGTCTTAGATAATCTGAAATTCAAGAAACTTCTGACTCACTTCTGAATTCCTACATTGGTCCACCTCATTTTCTATACTGAATTCCACACTTTTCTCAATGACTCACAAAAATTGATCCATTTCACACTTTATCTCTGCTCTTCACAAGAAGTTTCCTAGAAATGAATGATATTGGAAGTAATGCCATATAAAGCATATGTTCATTCCCAAACCATTCTCTTCATGGTGCTTTTCCATCCTCCTTTGCAATAGATCATAATTTACCTTTTGCCCACAGCAAGTTACTGTCCTCCCTTGTGCATTAAAAAAGTAATAATACTCAAATCGCTAAGTACAGAAGTTGCCCACAATAAATCATTTTCAAATTATTTTTAACTTTCTTTTTCATTTACTTCTGGGTGGGGAGGGAGAAGAAGGGTGGCTGGACCATAATGGATGCCCTATGCTTAAAAGGTCTCTGGATTTCATTGCGTGGGTTATTGGTATGGCTTCTGAAGTTGACTTGAGCAATAATTTAATCTTTTTTTTTAAACACTACACGTTTCCTAATTTCAGGGCTGGTGCAAATTAACTCATAAATCATCCAAATAAAAATAATTTTAGTTCCATTTTTGTTGGATTTTTTTAACCTTTGGGCACAGTAAAAAAAAATTTTGCATTATACATGCATATATGGACACTCCACCTTTAAATATCTGCCCAACTTTAGATGTTTTTAAATTCAAGAAAAAACTGCAACTGAGGTATACACTCTCCATCACCACCACCACTCTCACACAACCCTGAAATTTTCTACTGTGCTGAATTGTTCAATGAATCAATTTATTCTTCTTTTTTTGGCATGGCAATAAAGGTTAAGTGACTTGCCTAGGGTAAAACAGCTAGTAAGCGTTAAGGGTCTGAGGTCACATTTGAACTCAGGTCTTCTTGATGCCAGGGCCAGTGCTCTATCCACTGAATAACTTAACTGTCCCTATAAATTTATTCTTAATACTCACCTAGCACTGTGCTAGATCCTGGACTGAAGAGTATGTTATGTTCAACAAAAAGCTGTATAGTTTACTCTTCAATATATCTTCAAATGGACAGATGGCAAAGAGCACTGAAAATCACAAATTATCCTTTAACTTCATTTTAACTATTAATTTCAATCTCTCCCATCACAAGTTGAACAGAGCTCCTAGGAAGAAATATGATTATCTCAGTGATCTCAGCCACTATCACACAGAAGCAGATTATTCTGAAATCTCTATATCCGGCATTGACCTCCTCTTGGCTCCGATCCTGTATTTTGTACTCTACGGGTTTTCTCCACCTAACTATCTCACTTTCACCTTAAACTCACCATGATGAAAATGAACTCATGATCTTTGTGCACAGACTAAACTCCCCTCCCACTTAGTTATTTCTCCTCCTCTCCCAGCCTAGAAACCATAGAGTTATCTTTGTAATTTCCCTCTTTCATCTTCTCTAACATCTCCCAACATTTCTCTCTTCAGAAGGTCTCCTATATTCACACCTTCCCCTCCATTCCCACTATCACTTCTCTCAGTCTCTGAAGACCTCATAAAAGAGATGTCTCTGCTTATTTTCTGTTACTCTTTGAATTCATTCTACACAATGCTGCCAGGCTAATCTTCTTAACATACACCTTCTATCAGAAAATACCTTTACTCAATAACTTAAGATGGTTCCTTACTTCATATCTGACTGATATTCAAAGCTTGCCACATCATTGATATTTTACCCTATCATATCATATTTTCCTGGTTTTCTAGGCCCACTATCCCTACCTCCCAAACAATCCCTGTGTGTACTCTCCAATATAGGAGCATATTTTGCTTCCATAAGGCCAGCCTCTTTGCTTTGACACCCTCTTTTATAATATACTTGTTTGCACCTTTGTGTCATTGTTCATAATGTCCCTGCCATCTCGATGCCCTGGCCCTCTCCTTTCCAAACTCAAAAGTTCTAACTTCTTATCTGGAGCTCAGTTCTTTTCTCTTCTTTCATTCAATTTTCACTGGCTACTCCAGGTACAATGATCTTTTCCATTTATGCACTCCTATCTTACTTGTGGTCTGAACTGCTAACACAATCTTTTTATAGTTGCTTCACATGTATACATGTCTTGTCTCTTACTCATCTGAAAGCTCTTTGAGGAGAAAGCCTAACCTAAGCAAAATTGTACTTCTTAACCTGATAAAGTGCTTTATAAATGTGCTCATTTAATCTTCATAACATTCTTGGGAAGTGTTATAATTGCCACTTTACATTGTCATTTTATGTTGTTGAGTCATTTTTCAGTTTTGTCGGGCTCCTTGTGACCCGATTTGGGGTTTCCATGGCAAAGATACTGGGATGATTTGACATTTTTCTTCTCCAGTTTACAGATGAGGAACTTAGGCAAACAGGGTTAAGTGACTTGCCAAAGGTGACACAGCCAGTAAGTGTCTGAGGCCAGATTTGAACTTGGGAAGATGAGTCTATCTTTGGTATTCTACCTACAGTGCCACCCAGCTGCCCTTATTAATAATAACAGCACTTACATGGAATCCACTATGTGCCAGGCACTTTAAAAATATTCCCACATTTAATTATTTACGATGAGGAAACTGAAGCTGACAGAAGTGACTTGCCCAGTGTCACACGGTTAGTACGTATCTGCGGTCAGACTGGAAGTCAGGTCTTCCTGACTCAAATCAAGTGTTCTATCCACTGTGCCACCTAGCAACTAACAATAGAGATTCTTCATCCACTTAGTTGTTTTCCTGTGGAGATGGTTGGGTAGAACTCTTTTAAGTGATTTTAGGTCTCTCCCCAGAGGGTCTGTAGTGTTCCACTGCTTGACGCAATCGCACGTGAAGGATCTCATCATTGATAGGAATTCCTCGTCAACTTACAGTTATTTCACATATGACCACGATGGAAAACTTTTACAAGTGTATGTCTCCCTGGGGATCCTGAAAACAGTTGTTTCTATTATTATAGCATTCATGTACTCTTGCATAACACCTTTTTGCAAATATACTTTGATGACCCCAAACTTCTCCACCCCCCCCCAAAAAGTACCTTTTTTATATATGACACTATTTCATTTGTGTTGTTATTGGGATTCTGGTCATGGAATTACAGGCAAAGAATTATTAACTTTTTGCTCTCTCCAAAAGCAATGGAAAAGTGTACATTGGGTGGGAGGAGGCTTCAATACATAACAACAGGAAACTAAGAAGAAATGTACTAAAGGATGTCAACAAAGAAATGTATGTTAAAAATTTTGGTTGTTCACTGGACAAGAACAAAGGATAACTGGTTGATAATGAATTTCATCTGTGCCCTCAAAATGCCACAAGAAAGTGATAAAGCCCCACCCCAAACCCAGCTCATTGGATGGACCCTATGTGGTAAACTTATTAAAATATTTGGATTCCAACTCTCACAACTTGGGCAGGACTTGAAGGGTTGCAATCTGCATTATGAGACAGGTCATCCGCTTCAATGAGATTATACAATCACTTGAGTTTTTATCGAAGAAATTTGATAAACCATATAAACATTACTCAATATTACTCCAGTGCTACCCTATGTGGATTTCCTTTGATGGAGAATATAATCCAAAAAATTTCAAATACAACATAATCCATGTTTGATCCTATGAAACTCTTTAAAAGTATAGGCGTTGCTTTCCTGGGAGACTCACTTCCTTTATGAGCCACAAGACAATAAAACACATGAAAAAGCTATTTAAAACACTCAATTGTTTATGAATATTCTTTAAAGAAAGAAAACTGTGTCCCTAACAAGCAATTTAATACACCACTTAACCACTTCAAGTTTTCCAAGTTGGCCTGTTAGTCAGCAAACTGTTCATTAACTCTTCCTAATGACTTCTGGTCATAATTGTATTTCCTACAAATTATTGTTCAAGCATATCAGTGTCATCCATTCATAATTTGCCCATGCCCCAAGAACCAAGTCTCCTGAATGGGAGCAGGAGGAAGAAAGCAACATTGTACAGCAACAACTTTTTAATTGCTTCAACATTTTCTGAACATAGTGGGCATCTGCCCACATTCAACCTTCAAACTCAACCCACCCCTACCTCAGCCAATCTGATTATAGAATCATGCAAAGTCAATAACCTTTGATGAAGAGGAATAACTGTTGTAGTCTTCAAAACAGTCTGGTGAAAACAAAATTAGTAGTAATATATGCATGAAAATTTTAAAAGTATTTGACATAAAAGAAGACACTGGGAAAAATACCAAGAGACCTAGAAATCATTGTTTTTCTGTCATATGTATTTAATCAGCTTCCTATTTTCCACAATAAGTTTTTCAGTGGATAAAACTCTGAACTTGGAGTCAGAAAGACCCAAGTTTAAATATGACTTAGATATTTACTAGTTGTGTAACTCTGGACAAGTCAATTTATCTCTGTCTGCCTCAGTTTACTCATCTATAAATGAGGACATAATGATAATAGCCCCTATTTCCGAGGGTTGTGAGAATAAAACCAGATAATACATAGTAAATCTTAAAGTGGAATATAAATATTATTATTGCTTATGGATTTGATCTCACAAATCTCCATAAGAGGAGCGATTTTTTTAATCATATGTACCTATATATAATCTATTAGGGCGTGGGGGTTGGGAAGGCATGTAATGTGGTGAAAAGGTAACTTTGATAGATAGTATAATCTGTTTGAGCTATTGCCATAGTCAATAGCTTGTGGAAACAGGGAAGTCACTTGTTGATAGTGACCTTTAGGTAAAAGGTACAGAGAGACAGTTTAGTACCGAGTAAAGACCATGTAGACCTGAATTCCAGCCGTAGCTCTGCCAATAACTCTGTGCCCTTGGGTAAGTCATGTAACCTCTAGAGGTTTCCTCTTCTGTAAAATGGATATAATTGTAACTGCCCCATTAAGTTCATAGGGCTGTTAGAAGTGTGGAGAAAAGGAAGCGAGATTCAAAAACATCTTTATATATGGTAAAATGCCATATAAACATGTTACAATCATCTCCATTAAATTGGAAGGTTAAAATATGGAGAAGTTAATCAATGGGCATTTATTAAGGACTTAGTATGTGTCAGGTACTGTGCTAAGTACTGAGGACACAAAGATTCGAAAATGATCCTTCTTCTCAAAAAGTTTTTAATTGGAGAAAAAAAAATATAAACAAATCAGAACATGCTAGATAAATGCCAGATGGGTGGAAATTATCCTTAAAGGGAATGGAACTATTAGCTTGGAGGACTAGAAAAGACCTCTTGGAAGAAGTGGTGCTTGAGCTGAGTCTTACAGGGATCCAGAGATTCTAAATGACAGGGAGGTAGAGCATTCCAGGCATGGGGAACAGTCAACAAAAAGACAGGGAGATGGGTCATGGAGTAAGCAAGTAGACCAATGCAATTGAAAAAATTAGAGAAAGTGAAGGAGAATAAAATTTAAGAATACTGAAAAGAAAGAAAAGGCCAGGCTCTGAAGAGCTTTAAATGTCAACCAAAAGAACAAATAAATTGGGGAATGGATGAACAAATTATGGTATAGAAATGTGATGGAATACTAATATGTTGATCTCTTATCAGTGTAATGACCAAATTCCAGAGGATTAACATGCTACTTATCTCCAGATAGAAGGGTTTAGAATGAAGAATAAGATTTATTCTTTTCTTTTTCTTTCTTTTTTTAAGGATATGGCCAACATGTAAGTTTGTTTTGATTGACTATACATGTTTATAATATGTTTTGGCTTTTTTGTGTTCTCAGATGGGGAGAGGAAGGTGGGAAGATGTGTTAGCTTATTAAAACAAATAAACTTTTTAAAATAGAATAAATCATAATTGTTCTTTAATATGAACTTGTCTTTCTAGAGCCCCTTCCCCATATCAAATGGAAAGATCACATGAGGCTTGATCAATATTCATTTTATTGTTGTTAATAAGGAAAGGAACCAGACCTGTGATTTTGTTGATAAAGAAAACTCCCAAGAGTTTCAATGCTTAGAGCACGGATTGACTTGTCCAAAGTCACAAAGTGACATATGTGTGTATGTATGTGTATATATGTACATATAAACATACATACATACATGTGCATAGGTATACAATCATGTATACATATTCATGCATACACACACATTTACATATGTGTATATGTGTGTGCAAGTATATATACATATGTGTATGCATTTATACAGGAGTAGGGAGCTAGCTGTGGACTGTAATATACATATTTGTGTGTGTGTGTGCATCAATAAAACCTAATTCAACATTATTCATTGATTAACTCAGCTTTTGGCAAAAAGGTACAGTTAATATCAATCTTGCTTAATGAGCAAGGAGGTCTTTCATAGTCCCCTAAAGATTGATAAAGAGAACAGAAAAAGGATTTGCTCATTAAGCACACTGACAAGAGGGTCACTTACGTATTTGAAGTCTTTAGTAACTACTACTTATGGCTGGCCATGAATAGCATTACCGTAGGGACACCAACTTGGAACATTTCTATTTATTCTTAACAAGATTAAGTGCTAACTATTCCCCTTTGGCCAATGCTGACATTACCTGGGATTTGAGTTTTAGCCAGATTATCCATGGGCATATTTTTCTGCAGCAATGTTCCATTCTCAGCGACGCTGGCAGCCACAATAAGAGAGACTGAATGTCCCCTTGTCCTAAGGACTCATGACTGCTGGGACCCCAAAGTACGACAAAGTCAGTTTGTCCGAAAGGGCTTTGTTCACATGGATGTGTGCTCCTAAATTGAGAATTTATAACTCAGAGAATTAAGCTGAAGTCCAAACTTCTTAGTGTACAAATTTTTGGAGGACAAGAGTACCATATCGCATTTTCTTTTACTCTATATTATACTGTACTACATACAGATACTTTGAATTTGTTACTAGATAACAATTATTATGTTTGCTTAATAAAAGTATTTTACTTCTGAAAACCTGAATGTGACATTAGAAACAGCTAAAGCATGAACATAAGATGATCTGATAGACCAAAGAGAGCGTAGTGCATTTTAAATGTATCATTTCCCTGTACCACTGAGAACCACTAGCTATGATACCTACTACCTGGATGGTAGCAAAGCCCTGGCAAAGTGAAGCTTGTGTGTGCTTGGTGTTATCTGCATGCAGCTGTGAGCCTTTTGCATCATTGCCAGTTAATCTCTGGTGCTACGGAGTGAAACAGGAAATGTGTGCCTGCAGGAAGGAGAATGCAGGCTGGAGCAATCATTTAAATGCTCAGATCAGCTGGCTACATCCACAACTGATCAGTGTAAATTTCCAGCACCCCTGATGAAAGGGAATTAGGCACAGAACTCTGCTCCCGTCGCTGAGAATTGGAATCCTCATTTCCCTTGGCGTTGGGGCTCGGGCCAAGGCTAAGAAAACTCATTTGAACATAGTAACAATTCATGCTTTCTTTCAAAGGCCTTTGTCCAAAATCCCATGAGCCTGTTCCATAGATACAAAAAGTAAAATTAACTGGCTCTCCCCTCCTCTCCTTCCCCTACCTGCTCACCCAATCAGGCTCTGTTTTCACCCCTTCACTACAAAACAGGTTGCCAGAAAGAATCAAAGTAGAAAGGTCAAAATACCCAGGAAATAGTCTTATCAGGATGCAACTAGAACCATATGGAACATCTGTTCCTGGTTCTTACGAGAACATCAGGCCACATTGACAGACCTGGAAGATTATCCACATTTTGGAAATATGGTGCTCATACAAAGGAGACCACAACTTTTTGTACTGAAAAATCACTTCACGTAATTACTATCACAATAAATTTCACTGAATGTTTGACTAGATACATAAGCATCACTATGGATATGACTGTGTATGCTTCATTCATGTGGGTTCAAATTGGCATAAGGAAACACATTTTCAAATATTATTATGGTCCTGGTTTTTTGTACTATCCCATAAGTACCTCGGGAACTCTCGAAAGTCGATAAGCAGTATGCAGACCACACCTTTAGCAGTACAGAGCTGAACGCTGAGATAAAATTCCTGCTCTGGTTTTTACTCTGAATTAAGTTAACTACAGGCATTTTTCTCAGTCTACTGTCTCATCGTCTGCTTTGGCAGCATCCTTGAGGTGAAAGGATGGATGCATGGATGGATAGATGGATGGATGGATGGATGCATGGATGGATGGATGGATGCATGCATGCACGCATGGATGGATGTATGCATGTATGGATGGATGGACAGACAGTTGGTTGGATGGATGGACGGATACATTTATTAAGCACTTATTATGTGCCACTGTTTTATGTGCTGGTAATGCAAATTCATAAGTAAAACAGTTCCTGGGATTTGGTGGCTATAGGCTATAGGAGTATAAGAAAGTAACTTAGTCCCTCAATGCTCCAGCTTCACAGACTCCTGACACATCCTTATGGATATCTTAAAAAATAGCCTTATTTTGACTGCTGCAACCTATCTCACAGTTACTGAATATATGAATTTCTCCCTGTGGAAGCAAAACAGAATAATATATCAAGCCAATATTATTACTGCTATTGTTGGTTTTTTTGTTATCATTTGTTGTATGTCTTAACTAAAAGCACAAGCTCCATTTGAGGATACTCCTTTCCTAAAAAGCAGAAACTTTGGTATTTATTGTGGTTGCTTCCAGTTCTTTTGGGTTGCATGTTAAGAATTCACGGTTTTCTTTGGAGCAGGCTGCTTGTAGCACCGTGAATCTGAATATGCAAACGGTAACTTATTTTTCTTCTAACTTTGGGAATAGCTTTTGCTTTTTCTAGCCCACCTCCTCCACTCTAAGGCAACAGTAGTTTCTGTCAAGGACATTTTTAGGATATTTTGAAATATTCAATCTAAGCAGACTGCCTTACCTAAAATAGCTGCTACTGCTCCATGTCACTGACTGACTTCTGTTATCTTTGGGTTAATTATGAGGAGCAACCCTTGAAGGTTTTCAACTCCAGTGTTTAAGTCTAGGGCCACTGAGAATCTTGAATAAGTAGCAAGTACAGTTTGATCAACAACCAATCATAGGTTTCAAAAAGACTATCCCCAAGTTAGATCATGCTAATTAGCCTGCAGAAAAGACTGTCCAAGGAAGAACACTTGAAGAATTAAGTCCTCATTTATGAGGACTGAGATCATTAACAGAACTTTTTCACTAATATATGTGTGTGTATATACATATATATAATATACATTTTATATATATGCATGTGTGTATGTATGTATGTGTGTGTATATATATGTCTATATATATGTATATATGTGTGTGTGTATATGTCTATACATACATATATATGAGGCTGGATAGATCCAATGTATAGTATGTATATATGTATAGCTATTATACATAAATAGGATCTAAAATTTATCCCATGACCTATCAGGGGTGAGGAACCTGTGGCCCTGAGGCCCCATATGGCCTTCTAGGTCCCCAAGTGCAGTCCTTTGACTGAATCCAAACTTCACAGAACAAATCCTTTTATTTATATACTGGTACTTTGATGCACATAGAGAAGGCTGACACAGAACCAGAAAAACTCTTACAGCCTTCATCTGGAAGCACCAGCGGTAATCATGGCCATCTTCCTCACTCCCAGAAGTCTAGATTAGAGCTCAGACTGGCTAAAATTCCTATCTTTGCTAATGCGTATCCTTCAATAAATCTCATCAGTATGAATGAGCATTGGGCACTTAGGGGGCACAGTGGATCAAGTGCTGGGCCTGGAGTCAGGAAGACTCATCTTCCTGAGTTCAAATCTGACTTCAGACATTTACTAGCTACATGACGTGGAGCAAGTCACTTGATGCTGTTTGCCTCAGTTTCCTCATCTGTAAAATGGGCTGGAGAAGGAAATGACAAACCGATCCAGTATCTTTGCAAAGAAAATCTTTCGCAAAAAAAAAAAATATGGGATCATGAAGAGTAGGACAAAACTGAAAAACAACGGAACAACAATAGATGAGAGTTGTACGTTGGGTTTTGCTCTCTCCTTTTAGTGGCTATGTGATAATATAGTCATTCTTTCAGAGAGCATTAATCGCTAAAAGTTGGGGGCAGAGAAATAGAACCTAATCACCTCTGCAAACCTTGGAATGATCCCCATGGAACTTGAGCAAAGGGATCCTCAAAGGTTGTCTAATCAACCACCACTACCACACACACACACACACACACACACACGCACACACACATACAGACATACACTATCAAATCTAGACAGGGCTGCACGTAGGTGATTGCCAAAGAGAAAGTTGTGGATCTTGTATTTTATAATATCCAAGGAAAATAAATATGAAAAGAATTAAAAAATCAGATTTGGCTTAAAAAGCAAAAAGGGAATGTATGCATGTATGTATGTATGTATGTATGTATGTATGTATGTATGTATATATATGTATATATGTATGTATGTGTATGTGTGTGTGTATGTATGTATGTATATATATATGGAAGAGAAGCTGGAGAGGAGTAAGATAGAAATATCCAGGGAACTAGGTAGAAAGAGGATATTTAAAAGTAAGAGGTAAGAGAAAGAAACTTAAATGGAAGAAAGGAAAAGACCATTAGTAGAGAATGAGGGAAATGTTACCAAACAGAAACAAAAAAGGAAAACTATAGCTTAGTATAATATAGTATAGGCTGCTCTTTCCTACCGACGTGCCTTGTTTTATGCAAAAGATATATTCCTAAAATCTGCTGTGCCAGCTGAACTTTTGTAAATTGAGTCACATTTTAAAAACAGTAGGAAATTTGCTATTTAAAGGAAAGTTATAGTAAATCTTTTTACAAAAGGAAGAGTCACTCCTCCATTTGTTGTTTATCCTTTCTCATGGCCAGGAGGGTTACCATATCCCTTCAGACCCTCTAAGTCCAATGACCTTGCCTGAGGCACCACCCCCTTGCTGCCGTATCTCATCATTTCTGCTTGCACACTTCCTTTCTCACTCCCCACTGGCAGCCAAAATTCTGTCATGCTGAACAGGGGAGGAGAGCCAAGTGTAAAGTGGACCCACATATCTTTCATGTGAATCTAATTTTGGAATTTTATCCTATGGTACCCAGCGATAACTATATTCTGATTTTTCGCATGAATTAATAATTTGTATATGACAGAACACTAGACATCACTTCATTGGTGTCTCATCAAAAGCAAAGCCATTCTTCTGATGAACTATAGTGAGGGTATTTTTTTTTCAGAAACAAGTGATAGCAGGTGGTCTACAAGGACTTTCCCTCTGGCAAAGGGGCAGGAGAACAATAAAGTTTGAAAAATCACTGGTTTAAAGGTTGAAGTAAAATATGACTACCTTGCAGTAATTTGGGGGTAGTTCAATCTAAATTAGTGAAAAGTCTAGATTGTAGGGCATTATTAATGTAGTGTAAATCATTTCAAATACATGTAAGAATTGCAAATGCAAACAAAATATTTGCAAGTAGAGTTCACGATAAATTAATTTTAAACTAGACATTTAAGATAATTTTGTAATTAGCAACATTAATTTGGATACTAGGAATAAACCTGCTAAAGTTTTAAGAATTATTTTGTAAAAGTTAGGTTTAAACAACCTACTTGATATACTATTTATATTCTAAACTGCTGACCAAGTACTTCATAATAAAAATAAAATATGACCTATATAAGAGCTCTTACTAGAGTTAAATATTTTATTTTTATTATAAAACAATTGATTGGCAACCAAATATGTAAATAATATTTCAAGTAGGTTACTTAAACCTAACTTAGAGCAAATAATTTTTAAAATGTATCTCATACAGTGTTTCAAAAGTCTTAGTACAATTTTAAGCTATTAAAGCTGTGAGTGAATGTGCATGCATACAAAATGTTTTCAATGTGTTTTCCACAAAATAACCCAGTAAGGTAGATATTGCATGTTAATTGTTCTGGGTGTCACAGCTAGTGTCAGAACTGGTACTCAAGTTCTCATCTTCTGGATCCAATACCAGTGAAAGCTCCTGCTATCATACCATGATGCTTCTCATACCTAATGCAAAGGTAAATTCTGTCTCAGCTTAGATGTAATGATAACAAACTCTAAATTATTAACATCCAAGTATAATGTTTTCCCATGATTATTAGAATAGTTTGAATGCCTTCAGGATTTTGAGTTTATTTTTCTAACAGCATCATGAGACAAAACAAAGAAAAATAGAAATGAATTTGTGTACTTTTTTGAGGTCGAAGTGGGGGAAAGTGACAATGAAATTCAAGGAGAGAGTTTTTAATTAAGGAAAATTAGGCTTAGAAAGAACAAGAACTTTGAAAGTCTGGAATAGCATTAGGTGGATGTTCAATTAGAAATATACATTTATGCATATTTCTACGTATGTAGAAATATACATGTATACATATATGCATATATGTATACATATATAAAACATAAATATGACCAAACCCTTAGTTCTCTATTTTAAAATACATATATATGTATATTTAACTATATTCTTAGATCTTTATTTTAATATCATATCTTTGTGTATTATTCAACTCCGGCCTCCTAGTAGCCAACAGCACGAGAAATTTCAGTCTCACAAACTGAATACATACGGTAGTAAATAATAAGTTGTGAATTTATGCCTCCAGGTTTCAATAACCTTGGGAAGAGTGGATGAACACAACTTATGAATTTGAAACATCCCAGAAAGGCGGTCATGGAGAGAAGGTAACTACAGCCCTAAGCTGGGAGGTTAGGGAGATGAGGTCCTCCCCAAGGCCTACAACTCTGCTATGGTTCATCTGAAGAGCCTCAGGATCAGAACATGAAGGAAGGATCATGGTCTCAAAGAAATGGGTAGATATGCAATGGGAACCAGAGGAGATACCCCAAAGGGAGAAAATTGGTAATTATTTTCTTGGTTTAGAAGGCACATCATGGATCTGTGAAGGTGATGCCTAGTGAGGGGACAGGAGAGACCTGAAATTAAAATAAGAGGCTCTAGGGAATATTGTCCTGGGTCAAATAGGGGAGACTTACAAAGAACATCCTGGAAAGAGAACAGTTTGGGAAAAGTTAGAGATATCTTTGTAACATTCATTGTATGCCTCACAAACATTGTCCATGTTATCAAAATAAGGGCTACATTTACATATTAAATACATACATATATATATAATATATATATAAAATGTGCAAATATTCTCTTGCTACAGTTATCCCTTCCACATTGCCCAGGTTAGGGACACAGCACCTGCATGATTTGGAAAATTCATGTAAAAATTTTTGGCCCTCCATTTGTAGCAGAGAAGAAGTCTGAATTTTTTCTTTTTCTTTTATGGGGTGTTTACAGCACCTTATTGTAAAATTTGGGTTGATATCATACAATGCTATAGAGATATTTTGTGCACTTACGAGTTTCTAAACTTTTTCTGTCATCTCCTGGCCTTTGCATGTCATCTGCAACTTCTGCAAAACTTCCCCAAATTCCCATTTAATTTCTTATTCTGACCCACAATATGTCAAAACCATGATGGGGAAAGTCACTATGTGGAAGGAATAATTGAATATGTTACTAAGGATAGGGTGTGGACCTATGAATTCATTGATACAGGAAACTCCCTCTATCAAAAAAATATTCAACTTCTTCTCTGCAACTTACAGTCTAAAAGAATTGTTGAGAACAATGCAACCTTGAATGCCTCCCAACCAGATGAAAATGTAATCAAAAAATACTTAATAAGATAAATTAAAATGCAGTAAAACATAGATATCATTACATTTTAAAATCAAGTCAATATGAGGCCTTCAGGAATCTTTATTATGGATTAGTGGTCCCCTTTTCTATTTGAGTTTGACGTCACTGATCTGAAGCACTGATAAGTTCAGTGACTTGCACAAAGTCATTCAGTTGGTATGCATCAAAGGAAGAACTTGGACTTGGGTCTTCTTGACTCTGAGCCAGTTCTCTTTCCACTTAACCAAGATGTCTCTGTTTTGGGGCAGCTAAGTAGCACAGTGAATAGAGCACTGGCTCTGGAGTCAGGAGGGCCTGAGTTCAAATCTGGCCTCAGACACTTGACATACTTACTAGCTGTGTGACCTTGGGCAAGTCACTTAGTCTCAATTGCCCTGCCTTCCCCCCACAAAAAGAAAAAAATGTGTCTCTTTTTACCATATGTTATTAATAAGAAGAAAAACTGACACCAATTGCATCTCTTCCCAGGCACTATTTCATCTATTGAAACCTGTTAAGACCAATGGAGGCAGGATTTGAATCTACACTTTCATTCCAAAGTCGGTGGTAGTGCTGGTATCATCTATAAGGCCTGTTTCCTTATGAGAAGCATGTGATTTAAATGTAAGATCCGAGCCATTTCAACAGAGAATCCTAACAGCTCAGGATAAATTTAGCCACTCAACCGTTTTCTATGTATAATTTTCTCTTTGTCTTTTTATTTCTTCTGACTCAAGATGACTTTGTTAGCCTTGCATTCAACCCCTCTCTATCTCTTTTCTCAAAAACTTTCAACCTGCACTTGATTCCTGTATCTTTTAATATTCTGAAAAGGACAAAGACAGGGATCCAGACAAGGCCAGGAAACTCATTTTCTCCTAGGAGACTGTCAGGCAACTTTCTCAGGGAGGTAATGGGAATGGAACAGGAGACATTGATAAATTTCCCTTCTGAACAATCAATAAAAACCCCCTCAATCCTGCTCAGACTCCCACTGTGGAAGCAAGAACCATAATTACATTGTCAAAAATTCAAGTTGCCCCAGCTGACGGCAACCCCCTTTAAAAATGACGTGTGAATGGCAGTCAGTTTATGGGTGGTGCACCCTGATTGGCAGTCAGATTGGCTAAAGCCAAAGGCAACTGTGAAATTTCCCCATTGACTCCAGCCACCCAAGCACCAAACTGCCATTCACATGGAATTCTAGGACTTTTTAGTCATATTAACACATCACCAAGACTAGCTGACAGAACTTACTAAGCAATCTGAACTCAACCATAGCTGTAGAATATTCCCTGTCCTAATCCTTACCAAATCAGGAAAAAGAGGAATAGATGGGGGGGGGCACACAGAAGGGAGGGAAAAGAGGGAGAGGTAATGAGACAGAGGGAGAAAGAGGAGAGAGCTAGGGAAAGAATGAGGGAAGAAGAGATCCAGGAAAGTGGAGGCAAGAAGAGAGAAAAAGGAAGAGAGGGAGAAAGAGATAGAAGTAAATTAAAGGAGATAGGAAAAGGGAATAAGAAAAAGAGGAAAAAGGAGAAAGAGAGGAAGGCAAAGTGTGTGAAGAAATGAGAGGCAGAAAAAGGGAGGGAAAGTGAGAGACAGGAAACAGAGGGAAGGAGAGCAAGTAGAAGAATAAAGAGAAAAACAGAAGAAGGAAGGAAAGAAAGAGGAAAATGAAGGAAGGGAGAAAGGGAAGAAGGAGGGGAAGAAGAGAAAGAGAGAAAGGAGGAAGGAAGGAAGGAAGGAAAAAAGAAAGAAAGAAAGAAAGAAAGAGAGGAAGGAAGAGAAGAAGAGAAAGAGAGAAAGGAAGAAGGAAGAAAGGAAGGAAGGAAGCGAGGAAAAAAAGAAAGAGGAAGAAAGAAAGAGAAAGAAAGAAAGAAAGAAAGAAAGAGAAAGAAAGAAAGAAAGGAAGAAAGGAAGGGATGGAGGGAGGAAAGGAGGAAGGAAGGAAGGAAGGAAGGAAGGAAGGAAGGAAGGAAGGAAGGAAGGAAGGAAGGAAGGAAGAGAGAAAGAAGAGAAAAGTTAAAGAAGGAAGGAAAGAAGAGGAAAATAAATTTAAATCTGACTTCATCTCCTCTGTGACAGCTGAGCAGTTCAAAGCATACTTGCACAGTGATTTTGATCTCTGATAAGATATTCTGAAGTGGGAGGGGTGAGGGGACCTAGTCTTAGGGATGGGGGAATGGAAAGAGGGAGAAGGTGGGAAAACAACAATGCTGACAGGCACTCCAATTTGTGCAGTTCCACACAACTCAAGCTGGGGCTAAATTAGAAACAGTCAGAAACAGTTCTGTTTGATGTGAGGGATAAGATGCCAGCTAAAGGCCTCTAGCCTCCTTTTCATTGGGCACTACTCTGCTTCTGGCTATGTTGTGGGCTACATAAAGAGTTTCCAAGAAGCCCTGATTACAGCCATGCCCGGGAATGGTCTGAATATGCTGCTGGGAAGCAAATGCACCAAGAGCAAGGATTTTTTTTTTCCATCCAAGAAAACTGATTTAAATCAAAAGGTGTTTTCTAGTGGGTGGTGGGTGCAGAATCTAAGGAGCCAGGGAAGTTAACTCAACTCAGAAGTAAAAAAGTCTGCTCCTCTGCAAGAAATTTTGAGTTGGCTCTAAGTAAATTTTAAAAATTGACATGAGGTACGAGACAGGGGTTTTTTACCCTTTGCCAAAGCACGTACACAATCAGAAGCCTGTTATTGGTCACTTCCTCCCACCTTGATGCCTTGATTAGACTGTATCAAACAGAACTGGCCACTGAGCCAGGAGCAGTAGCCCAATTAATAACCCTTAAAAGAAGTGAATCTACCGTTAAGGGCCCTTTCTTCCTGTCATTAGGGTGAAGTAATCTTTAGCCTTGACCTTGGGTCCCAGCGGCCTCTTCTGCTTATGTTTCTTTCCCAAAGTACGGGTGACCAAATAACAATGCAAATAGGTAGACTTTTCAAACCTAGGGACTACATAGTGAATTCAAGAGAACTTGGCTTCCTCAGTCAGTGCTGACTGGCAGCAGGAGGAGCTTTCTATAGATACTACAATGTCTCTTAGAGGAGAAGATGACTATTAACAGCAGAAGGAGCCCAAGCCATGCCCTGGCTTGCCAAAAGAAATGGACACTGGGGTAGTTATTCAGATAGTAGTGCCAAGTCAAGGTGAAGGCGAAAGAAAAAGTCACAAAATATTTTATGTTTCATAGCCATCAGAGAGAGTATAACAGAGGTTACAATTTCATATTTTAAGTCTTTGTCAAAGGATGCTTACAAGCGCTGTATTTTAAGCAGTTTTTGTATGTGGAGAAAATAAATAGTTATCCTGTATGTGATCTGCTTTGTACATTGATTACCTGTCCAGAAAGGACCCTATTGACCATATAAACGGGGACTCAAGACGATGTGTACAAGCCTTTCATCACAGATGGAGAATGATTGCTCCATGCTCTATGCCTAAGTGAGAAGTGGAGTTGGCAAGAGCTTAGAAAGGAGAGATCCTATGTCTTCTGATTTTCTAGCTTCACCACACATGGTTCCTGTTTTTCCATAGGGAGAGGCCTCAGGAAGGAGAGAAAGACTCTGGGAAGAAGCCAACATGTAGAAAGGCCATTGCCTCAAGTATGTCCCTGTTCCCAGTTTGCTTCATAAGATACTTAGGGAAATTTCCCCTTGGGTGAGACTTTGGACTCTCTCTTAGTGAAGGTAAGATATTATGGTTATGGCTCTCCAATATGTTGGCTTCTAGCCCAGTAACCCCTTTTGAGGAGAGCAGAGTAACCAACCTCATGGACCCAATCTCCTGCTTCCCTCCTGACAGAAATCAAAGTCTTCTTTGAAGAGGATGGTGGAGGGAAGGGCTCTAGAAACATTCACATCTCCCTGTGAGCTACATTTAGACAAATCCATGTGGACAAACGTAAACTACAGTGGTAACACACATGCACATGTGCATGCACACACACACACACACACACACACACACACACACACACACACACACACACTACAATGTACCTTTTGGATAAACCCTAGACTTGAGCCAAACCTTAGTTTAAGTGATTTCCCTCTGGGCTCTGGTGTGGAAATAAAGAAAACCAGAGACAATGAGAAAAAGCTGCTCCCTTTCTTTAGAGTGTAGGCTCACCCAGGACTTATCCAAGTACATATGAGCCTAAGGCAGGGGCCCCTTAGTGGAAACAGGCACCCTACTCCAACCCACCCATATGATGTTACACAAACAAACAGAACCTAACCCTAGCATAATGGTACTTAGTAATAAAATAGAAGATAGAGTTCACGTTGGCACATATTTTTCCTACACCTATACTATTTCTCCTTCCCTGTATCTCCTTGTATTGACATTCTTTCTGCGTGTTGATTCAACTTAAATACCACCTCCACCAAGAAGCCTCCCTTAACATTCTCTCTCTTCCCAGAATTTTTTTTCTTTCCCTTTGGATCTCACAAAACACTTACTTCCTCTCCCTCTCATGTTCTTATTATGCTCCATTTTGTATTCTATTATCCAAGGCACAACTCAAAGGCAAGTTCTTCTATGCAGCTTTCCTTGACGTCCTTTCGGAGTTTGAAAGAGAGACTCAGGATCACAGTATTTCTTTGCATACTGGACAATGGAGAGAAAATCATTCTTTCCCCTTAATTCATAAGCCCTACTCTGGATGTGCCAACTAATAGACCAGGGAAATTCCAAAAAGAATTAGGAACCATGATACAACAGGATATTGAAGCAGGAGGAATCTCTTTTTGACCTCCTCTCTTCCAACTTCAGTCAGTCCTCCACTCAGCTGTCAAATTTATCTTCCTAAAGCACAGATCCAACTATGTCACACACACACACACACACACACACACACACACACACACACACACACACGCGCGCGCGCACACCCCTATTCAATAAACTCCAGTGACATCCTATCAATTCCAGGATCAAATATAAAATCTTCCCATTGGCATTCAATGCCATTCAATTTCATACCCTGACCCCTTCCTACTTTTCTAGTCTTTTTCTGACTTACTCCCTTCTATGTACTCTGAGGTCCAATGACAAAGAGCTGTTCTTCACACAAGATGCTCCATCTCCTAGTTCTAGGCATTTTTGCTGGCTGTTCCCCCCAACCTAGAACTCTCTGAATCTCCATCTCTGCCTTCTAGATTCACTGGCTTCCTTCAGATGCCAGCTAAAATCCCACCTACCTTTCCTGATCCTCCTTAATTCTAATGCTTTCTCTCTGTTGATTATCTGCAATTTATCCTGTTTGTACAAAGTAGTTGGCATTTTCCTTCCCCCATTAGATGGTGAACTCCTTGAGATCAGAGACTGCTTCTTGCCTTTCTTTGTGTTCCCATAATCTAGCACTATGCCTGGAGCATGGTTGTTCAGTCATTCAGTCTTGTCCAACTTGACTCTTCGTGACCCTGTGGACCATAGCTTGCCAGTACTGTCTGGGGGTTTTCTTGGCAAGAATAATGGAGTGGTTTGTCATTTCCTTCTCCAGTGGATTAAGACAAACCGGGGTTAAGTGACTTGCTCAGGGTCATTAATAGGCCCTTAATAAAGGCTTGTTGACTTGAGCTCAGATGGTGATCTGCTCTTGCAGTAATAAATAGACTGGAACATTTATCTGCTATACCTTCTGATTCTTTAATTATTAAATAAAACAAAATACCTCTTTCACAGAACACCTATGCTCCTTACTCAATCACAGACCATCCAAATAAATAGCAAGTGTCTGTACATTAGCCAAGAAAACACTTGCATTCATCTGTCTTTTAGATTACTGCTCTTTTGTATCATTGAGTTCCTAGTTCCTCCCATATGGGGCCCTGGGCAATTTGTTATGTAGTCCCTAGCTTCAATATGGCCCCAGGAAAGCAGGAAAGGAGCTAGGAAGAGAAATATGAGTAGGCCTTTCTGCTTGTAGCTGCCAGAACCACCACTGTGGTTGTCAAGTAGCAATATCTATTTTTAATTTCACAAACCTGGATGTGTATTTAGGGGGAGGGGATGGCTTGCTTTTATTACCTACTATTGATTGTAAGCCATATCAGTTGAGCTTTCCTTTCCAATGTGTTTTCAGCACATAAACGCTTATAAAGAACAGTGTACACTGGAAGCGCAGACCTGCAAGCAAAAATTTGGGGACCACTAGGTGTGGTACAACTCACATATTGTCAGACTCAAATGATGTTTTTGTTAGTTTTGCTGTACTGGTTTTTTCCCTCTTCTTTTCTTCCCTCTTTCTTTAGTTTTGAGAAATGGCTGTGGAAGGTACAGAGGGGAAAGCATATATTTGGAAATGAAGGTGACAAAACAAAAGATATCAATGAAAAGGCATTAAAAATACATTTCACAAGTTGAATCTTTATTGCTATTTACAAAAAATGCAGTGATGAGGGTATGTGTGGGGGGACGGAGGGTTAGTGGCTAGAGAACCACTCTTAAAGCCAGGAGGACCTGGATTGGAGTCCTACCTCTGAAACATCCTGGCTATGTGTCACTGGACAGGTTATTTAACCTCTCAGTCCTTTAGGCAACTCTCTAATACAATAAATGGGGTAGAAGGTGTTTCCTTAACTTACAAGTTCTCGATAGCAAAGAAATCACAGGTCTACTCCCTATCTCTGTTGACTACAATAGAGGGAGAAAAGGTGAGAATGACTGTCTAGTAGATTAATAAGGATAAATTCCATCCCTAAAAAAAGGTAGCATGGTGAGAGCAATGGACTCAAAGACAGAAGACAAGAACTGGAGTCGCCGATCTGCAATTTCCTAACCTCCTAACTCTAAGCAAGACACCTACCTTCTCCCGGATTCAATTTTCTCATCTAGAAAATGGGAATGATATCTATTTTACCCACCCCAAGGAGTTACTGTGAGAAAAGTGCTTTCTAAACTGTAAAGCACTACAAAAATGAGTTATTAATATTTTTCATGTGAATTTCAAATTCCAGCAAAAATTATACTGAAAGTACTCCCTAGGACAATGGTCATCAAAATGTGGAGCCCCTGGTGGCCTAAATAGGTCCTCTAGGTTGTACCAGGTGGTTCATTGGATTGTACCAAAATGTCTGCGTGAGAAATGATCCAAGACAACCAGAGAAAAGAGAATAGCAGGAAACTGTCCATTTTGATGAAGGTCTTCTTAGCTAGTAACTCACTGCATTTTGATGGCATCAAGTCGGTAGCATAACAATGTCACCACTATTGCCAATTTCAATAATCAACAAGAGGCCTATTCACTGAATGGGCCTGAAAAGAGAGAACCTGCAAAGACCTTAGCCTGAAAGGGCTAGGGTCTCCCAATGCATCCTGGGCCATCTCCAGTGAATATCAGGCCACTGGACCCAGATGGCTCTGGAGGAGACAGTGAGGCTGTGACCTTGCACTGCCCTCCCTCACTCAAATCAAAGTCAATTGCAAGTCATGTCATCATTGCCCTGATGTCGTGGTCCTCTTCAAAAACGAGAGACAAACACAACAATACCAACAATCAATCAGCAAATATTGATTAGATACCAATTATATTCTAGGCATTTGTATTACTTACTGCGGGAGATCCCTTCCCTCAAGGAGCTTATAATGTACTTAGATCACATATCTTTAGATTTCTGGATAAAGGCAGTGAAAGCTTCCCACATGTACAAGGATGAAAGAAACATGATGGAGAGACATATAAGACCTTACTGAAGGGGATCATTTTTGATATTCTGATCTCATGCCTTCACCTCTTTATCATCCAGGTTTAAAAGGCAAAAGGACATTGGGCAGCCTACAAGGTCTATTTAACTAAGTTGTTTGCTGATCCCAAGTTCAAGAACCACTTCTTGTTCTCAAAATAATTGAGGAGCGTCCTTCAAGGTTGCAAGACTTCAAGATCACAGAAAAAGCTAGGCGATAAGAACAAAAAGGAAAGAGAATTGGAGGAGTGAAAATGGTGGTCCTACGATGTGATCACAAAGTGTCTATCCACTCAAAAGCTTTTGTCTTGGATGATCTGACCTATGGCTGAGAAGAAAACAAAGGATTTTGAGGGCTTAAAGACAGACATTTTAAAATATTCACTAAAGTGAACATTATTCCTAATGTTTTAGGTATTGTGTCAAACTTTTAGGTTAAAGCATTCACTTTCATATCCCTTCCCATCTGTTGGTTTCCTAGCACTCTATAAATGTATTTAACATTACAAGAAAAGTGGTGTTGTACTGACAAGAACACTGGACTTGGGAATCAGGAGATTTGAATTTAAGAACTAGTTTGGGATTCAAGAATCCAGAATAGACTCTGGGGGTAGGGGAGGGGGAGGGAAGCTCCCTGGGATTGACTGTGCCCATCCTAAAATGACCCAGGTCTACCCTACTCCCTCCCCAGCAGTGGCTCCTAGATGTGTGTCATTTGAACAAGTTGCTTAACCTTTATAAGCCTCAGTTTCCTCATTTGCAAAAAGAGATGAATGATTCTTGAACTACTCACCTAAAGGACAGGATCAAAGAATATACTGTATGTAAACCATTGTAGAAAGATAAGCTAATGGCATCACCATGGTATCTTCCTTGAATTCTAGTACCTGGGCCAAGGGTGGTGGGAAGTGTGGGGAGAGAAGTCAGAAAACAAGGCCTAGTGGGAGCAGAGACGCAGACCCTGGGAAATCCTGAAGCTACTACTGGGGAGGGAGTAGGGTGGAGTTGGGCCACTTGAGGTCAGGGAGGAACATCCTCCTCCCAAAAGTCTAATTCCTGTGGAACATCCCTGGACCCTCCAATCCCAAGGAGTAGGCTGGGGGTTGGGCAGTGGGGAAGGGTAAGCAAGAAGCTAGTGAGTAGAAGGCAATGGGAGAAAGCAGGGCAGCATTCCCTTAGAGGCATAGGCCACTAGAACCAGGAAAGGACCGGAATGTGATTGAGATGGTAGCCATACTATGCATGGCACAAGATTGGCCAAGTTTTATGAGACATGGAAATCATAGTCCCTGACGGCTGGCACCCTAAATGAAGCCTCAATTCCCGTACCCTCCCTAAAGTTCTGCTAACTGTTTGGAAGGCTTATCTTAAATTAAGCCTAAATTTTACCTCTTTCCAAATTTCACCACCTCAGAAATTGCCAGTTAATCTTTTTTTTCTTAAATAGACTAAAAAAGATACTGTTTTAGAAAATTGGGGGCAAGTGGTATCTATTGATCAAAGGCCAGACTGAGGTACTGTAGGGTACAGAAAATTGTATGTAGTTTCCTCGTGGTTGTATTTGTACCCCCAGTGCCAAGAATAGAGTGGGTGCTTAATAAATGCTTGTTGATTGGTTGATCCTAAGTCCTTTCTTTGATCTCTGGAAATAACCTTCTCAGCACATTGGGAGGGGCGGTTGAGATTAAAACAGAAGCCTCTCTATGTTCGGTTTGATGTTGGGTGGTAGAAGTAGGAAAGAATCAATAAGTATTAAATAATCATGATAGCAAAGGTTCTATGATTTCATCAGTATGGGGGAAACTCCCTCCATCATCCCAGATCACAGATAGTAGATAAGTCCTGGGGAGTTGCCTGAGGCACACAGATGTAAGTAATAAAGACAACACAGAGACATTATCTGGTTTAAAGGAATAGCCCCATGCTGAAACCAGACTGGCCTTTCTTCCACATCATTTAACCAGCAAAGGATTCACTAATAATATTTCCCAGTATATCCAGATTTAACAAACATATCTCCAGCACAAATGATGGCTCATTGGAGACACCGGGTGATCTGTGTCCTGCCTAAGATACACACTGGCTAGGTCTGTGATGTCAATTAGCCTCTTAGTGCCTCCAGAGAGAGAACTCTAAAACAAACTTTCTGAGTGGTTGCCAATAAGCTTTAGTGGAGTGAGTTCTCTTCTGGGAAGGGAACATGAACACAGATGAAATCACAGTCCAGACCAAAAGTAAAATCTCTAGCATGCTCATTCTGCAGCTCACCGGCCTGACTCACCATGGAGAGACAATGTTCCATTCCTCACAGCAAGAAATTTGGCTCCATATGGAAAGAAGGCAGTGGAAGGAGAACTCCCATGGAGATGGATCAGAGCTTTGCCATGGTAAGGTTCTTCCTGGGATCCTATGTGGAGCTCACCACCATGAGACACCAGGATGCAGTGAGCATGGAGTTCAATGGGTCCTGGGCCGGTAAACATCAGCTTACCACCTAATTGTCAAAAAAAAAAAACCACATTGTTAGAACCTTTGACAAGATGTGTATTCTCTTCCTTCTGGAACTCCAGGGAAAGAGATTTTTATTTAATTCCTTGGTAATACAGTTCAACCTTATTGTCTCAGGAAATTGTTCCTCTTGTCTTTTCTCCTGCTTGAGTTTGAGCTTATTCCCTCTTGGTGTGGCCCCTATAAGCCAAATTATAGGAGTCAGACACGCAGCAAAGAAACTGTCATGTTAAGATGCCAGCTAAAGATGGCTATGAAAATGGGTAAATCAGTAATTAAGGTTTTTGCAAAAGGAATTCTGTGACTACATGTTTTAAAAGACTTTAAAATAATTTCATTTAGTGAAAGGAATACTTACTTTAGCTCTCCTGAAATCCCACATCAACACATCTGTGTGGATTTTAGCTCCAAGTTACTTATTGCTATTTCCCTCAAATCATGTAAGTTTCAGATAGTGATGGGGTGAATATTTATGATACTGTATATAAAAATTTAGTGCTCTAAAGAATTGAGATTACTGAATTCTGAAGACAACAGTGTTTTGTTGAGGAAAAAAACATTCCAAAAGACCCATTTGAAAGAGAAAAACAGAGAAGGACATAGAAGGGAAGGAAGGGAGGAAAAGAGGGAAGAAGGAAAGGAGGGAGAGAGAAATGGAAGGGAAGGAGATAAGAAGGAAGACAGGGAGGAAGGAAGAGAATTAAAAAGGGAGGAAGGAGAACTTTGTACAGTATGCAGAGAAAATTTGAGAATGTAGCAGAATTATGGAGTAAACCACTGGACTAGGAAGAAAAACAGAAGGTAGATAAATAGTATCTGCACGATACAAAAAGTCTAGATGAACAAAAAAAATCATTAAAGTTCCCAGATACTCAGAAACACATTGACTGCATGTAGACAGATTGCCTGGATTAGTAAATGATTTTTTTGTCATTTTTCATATAGATTACAGAATAGTAAAATTTTGGTGCTAGAAGGGATTTCAGAGGGCATCTTATTTCTGAACAAGAATCCAGTCTTCTTGAAGACCTCTTTTGATAGAGTAACTCACTACCTCCCAAGAAAAATGTTACTTGCTAACACATTTTTCCTTACATATCAAAATGAAATGTGACTCTCTAGCTTCCAACATTCTTGCATTTTGAAAAGTATCAGTATTCCTTCTCATTTAGAGCAAAGACAAGGTAAGGGAACAGTGTTTTTCCCTTATTACCCAATGAGCTGGATTTTGACATGATAAAAAATCCTGTTCTCTCAGGTCCTTATCAAGTGTCACATCCCTTCCAATTGGCTTTTCAGATCAGGTCATTAGATCAACAAGCATTTATTAAGTGCTGACTATGTACAGCAGGCGCTATTCTAGACACTGAGGACTATAAAATAAAAAAAAAGAAACAGAATCTAACCTCCAGGAGCATATGTTCTATTACAGGAAACATAAATTAATGAACAAATGAAAAGCATTTATTAAATGCTTACTATGTGCAACTCACTGTGCTAAGTACTAGGTATCCAAATAGAGACAATTCTCTCAAGGACTTCATATTCTAATGAGGGATACAAAATATTGTAGAAATGAGGTTTTAGTGACAAACTGTGTGCCAAATATATACAAGGTAATTTTTGGAAGAAACTAGGAATTCTACAAGTTGTTGGTTAAGATGGATTATATTCCAGCCATGGGGAACAGCCAGTACAAAGGCCCAGAGATGGGACTGGAATCTCATGTGTGAAGGATATCAAGAAAGCTGGTTTGGCCTGAACTTAGACTATAAGAAGGGGAATAATACATATAAATATCCCAGAATCACATAATTGTTTCTATGAAGGATTAAATTTGGTTTTAAAATTTGTTGCTATGTTCTTATGAAGGATCAAATTTGGTTTTAAAAGAGCATAAAATATGATATTTCAAATTTGAGAGTGAGGCCAACTAAAGAGGCTCCAAGTGTTTTATTAACAGGAGGCACAATATTGTCAGGGTAGAATCATCATGTAACCCTTTGGCTTCTGGAGAGAATATAGCAGCATCCTTCCTCAATATAAGGAGAAAAGGCACTAAGATTGAATTAATTACCATTAAGTCGATTCTCGCTTTTATGCTATGGTTTTTGTCCCCTACATATGTCTCACCATAGAAACCCTGCCTTAAGTATTCATGTTTCTCTCTGTTTCTCTCTCATTCTCTGTTTATGTGTCTCTGTTTCAGTCTTTATTTCTGTCTCTCCCTGTCACTCTGTCTCTCTCTGCTTCTGTCACTACCAATATGTGAGCATCAAACATTTGAAATATGAAATAACATATAAATTAAAAATTCAGGTTCTCCCAAATATCTTAGTGTAGTTTTAGACCACTAAAGATTAAAGGTACACTAAAATTTTGGGGACATTCTGTACTCATTTGTGGCCATTTTTCAACTTTAATGAAATAGAATTAAATTCTTCCATTTTGCTTTAGCATTTCCCAAAACATAGTTTATCCCAGACTTCTTCCATGCCTTAATATGTCCCAGATAAGCATTTGTTGTTTCCAACAACATGTTTCAAATGTCAGAGTGGTCTACAGCTAGACAATACAAGAACTTCAGCGTAAAAATCTTGATGAGAATGGATGGACTGCATTAGGGGAAGCTTAAAGGGCATATCTCATTGTAATTGGGAAAAGTCACGGTAGCAATTAGCTTTATATACCTATCAAGGATCATCCTTGCTTCCCACACACCTTTTGCTTTCATTCTAAATAGGGGTAGTGATTATATTAATGTCTTAGCTTTGATTTGCTGCCATCTTCAATCTTAGAACAAAAAAAGTATCTAAGAGAGAAAATTGTTGCAGGGGTTCATAACCTGTTTTGGGTCATGGATTCCTTCGGCAGTTCAGTGAAGCCTATGGACCCCCTCCTAAGAATAATATTTTTAAATAAATAATATTTTATGGATTTAATGTATAGGATTACTAAAGAAATCAATTTATTGAAATACAGTTATCAGAAACATTTTAAAAGTCCCTGAAACCCAAGTTAAGAAACCCTGCACTGGCATTACAAACATATAAAATACTCAAATGAAAATATTATAAATAACCCCATTTCAGAAAATGAAATTGAACAACTCATAAAGGAACTACTAAAAAAAATTTCTTCTCCAGTCAGGTTTACAACTGAATTCTATCAAATATTTTAAATGTCAAATTATTCTCAAAAATTGAGAAAGAGAACACTTGAACAAACCCCTTTTATAAGATGAATGTGATCCTAATAACTAAACCAGTGAGTAATAAAGTAATGTGAGAAAAAACTGTAGACAAGGTCACAAATACCTATTGATGTCAAAATTGTAAATGAAATTCTAGCAAAAAAACTATAGCAATCTATGAAAAAGAGTATTCGATATGACCGAGTTAGATTTATACTGGAGAGGCAAGGATTATTCAATATTAAGAAAGCTGTTAAAATGATTAATCAAATTAAGACAGAAACAAACAAAACCATATTTATAGTAACAGATGCAGGAAAAGCCCAATAGTAGAAAAAGGCCATTTTAATATAATGAAAATTACATGTCTAAAACCAAAAGTTTGCATTATTTGCAAAAGAAAAACACCAGAAGTTTTCCTAACAAATGGAGAGACAAAGCAAAGATGACCCTTCTTATCATTATTTGACTTCTTTTTACTTCTTTAAACCAAACCTGTGATTTCATAAGTATTATGAGTTCTGACTTAACAACTTTTCTACCAATGTGTACCAACATCATTCAGCCTCAGACACTTACTAGCAGTGTATACATGGGCAAGTTACTTAACCTCTGTCTACCTCAATTTCTTCCACTGAAAAATGGGGATGATAGCATCTCCCTCACAGTGTCGTTCTGAGGATCAAATAAGATAATATTTGTAAAGTGCTTCACACAGTGAGTATAACCAATAAATCTTTTAATATTTGGGGTCCCATTTCTCCACATAAAATATGTCCAAGCAAGGATGGGGGGGGTGGCGGGGATGGTTTAATATCCAAATGGAATTTCAGGAGATAGAGTAAAGCTGAATATAAAGATCTAGGAGTCAATGGCATAGACACGATAACTGAAGTTAGGCATTCTCTGTAATCCCCAATTAAACTGTTTTTAAAAGAGAAAAATGCACAGTTTGAGCTATTTTCTCCTTTGTCAAAAATGTAAAAGCACATACAGCATAAATGCATCATGCCTGAGGTCGTTACATATTCTGTACATTATAGGGATGGTAAAAATAAGAGAACCAAAAAATGGTACGAAGTTGAAAAGGAAACAAACTAGAAGAAAGACCTGTGACCTTGCTCTTAGACCACTTACCTACTAGGGTAATTCAAGGAGGAAACATCAAGAAAAATATTTCATCGATATAAATATCAAGAATATATACAATACTTTACTTCTCAAGACTTATTTGAAGAATGGAATATTTTGCCCAGATCTGCTTTTCAGTTTCTTAAGAGATAAATTTCTACTTATCTCCTCCATGCCTGGAACCTCTCCCTCTCCCTCCCTCTCTCTCTCTCTCTCTCTCTCTCTCTCTCTCTCTCTCTCTCTCTCTCTGTCTCTCTCTCACTCTTTCTTTCTCTCTCTCTCTCCCTCCATTCTCTCTAGCTCACTCTTAATTTTCCTTCCTTTCTTCAAGATAGGGCTCAGATCCTGCCTTTCATAGGAGATCTTCCTCTGACCTCACAGGTCAAATACTTTTCACTTTCTGATTACTTTCCTCCTACTCTGTATATGTTTTGTATGTATCTAGTTTGTTACATGCTGTCTCCCCATTAGACTATAATCTCCTTGAGGGCAGGAAAGTGCTTCAGTTTTTCTTTGTATCTCTAGTACTCAGCCCAGTACCTGGCATATAGTAAGTGTGTGGTAAATAATTACTTACTGAATTCTCAAAGCTCCTCACTTCCTCCACTTGTATAATCACTGTATTTGCAACTAAGAAATGTGTTTTTTAAAATAGAATTTAAATATGTTAATAATAGCTAGTTAGCACTCAGGGCAGCCAGGTCGTGCAGTGCATAGAGTGCCAGGCCTGGAGTCACGAAGACTAATCTTCCTGAGTTCAAATCTGGCCTCAGACACTAGCTATGTGACCCTGGGCAAGACCCTTAGCCCTGTTTGCCTCATCTGCAAAATGAGCTGGACAAGGAAATGGCAAACCATTTCAGTATCTCTGCCAAAAAAAATAAACAAAAAAAATGGTCCATGAAGAGTTAGACACAACTAAATAAAAGTTAGCACTTAGGTTATTCGTTTAAGTTCTGTAAAACACTTTACAAATATTATCTTCATTTATCTTTACAACAATCACTGATTTGGAAATAGATACAAAGTGGAGATAATAGCACTCACCCTACAGGGGCATTTGTGAAGACCAAATAAAATAGCATATATCGAGTCCTTGGCAAACTTTAAAGTGCTATAAAATTTTCACTCTATTTTTTGTTTTCATTGTTAATGACTTCATAGGGTATTTGTGACAAAGGCATTTTGCAAACTTTAAAAGACTAGATTAACATGAACTACTTGTATTAGTCCTCTGTAGGGTTGTTACAGGGAACAAATGGAGCAACAGAAGGGAAGGAGCTTTGAGAATTCAGTAAGTAATTATTTACCACACACTTACTATATGCCAGGTATTGGGCTGAGTACTAGAGATACAAAGGAAAACTGAAACACTTTCCTGCCCTCAAGGAGATTATAGTCTAATGGGGAGACAGCATGTAACAAACTAGATACATACAAAACATATACAGAGTAGGAGGAAAGTAATCAGAAAGTGAAAAGTATTTGGCCTGGGAGGTCAGATGAAGATCTCCTATGAAAGGCAGGATCTGAGCCCTAACTTGAAAAAAGGAAGGAAAATTAAGAGCTAGAGATAATGGAGGGAGAGAGAAAGAGAGGAGAGAGAGAGAGAGAGAGAGAGAGAGAGAGAGAGAGAGAGAGAGAGAGAGAGAGAAAGAGAGAGAGAGGAAGAGAGAGAGAGGTTCCAGGCATGGAGGAAAGATAGTGCAGACACAGAGATAGGAGACAGAGTGTCCTTTGTAAGTCACTGGAGGTAGTACAGTGCTGTAGGGAAAATATAGTGAGTGGAGCAGAGTCAAGCATAAGAAGGGTGCAGAGACGGAAAAAGGTCAGGTTATCAAGAGCTTTAAAAGCCAAACAGAAGACTTTATATTTGATCCTTAAGGCAATAAGGAGCCAGTGAAGTCTGTTGAGTAGGGGAGTTACATGGTCAGAACTCCATTTCAGGAAGATGACTTTGACTTTGACAGCTCAGTAGTGGATGGATTGGAGTAGGAAGACACCTGAGGCAGGGAGACCAATTAGAAGGCTACTTTAAGAGTCCAGATGAGGCCACTACAGAAAAGTCTGAAGTATTATAATTCTATTGGCATTCAGGTAGAATTCTAGCTAACAAACAACATTAAAAATCCCAGTTCAATAATACAAACCAATTTCATGTTCCTTTAACAGTCCAAACCACTAATACTGCTTATGATATGCTGATATGCTTAAAACAAATTCTGTTTGAAGGAGAAATCCTGAATAGTAGATATTTTCATAAGGTCCATTTGCCTTCAATATACTTAAAGATCTTTTCCCCTTACTACTGTATTTATAGGCAGCTAGGTGCCACTCAGTGGAGTGCCAGGTTTGGAGTCAGGAAGACCTGAATTCAAATCCAGCCTCAGACACTTACTAGTGATATGACCCTGGGCAAGTCATTTAACTTTGCCTTAGTTTCCTTATCTGTAAAATAATCTGGAAAAGGAAATGGCAAACCATGCCAGTATCTTTGCCAAGAAAACCCCAAATGGTGTCACAAAGAGTCAGAGATGACTAAAAGAACTGGACAACAAGAGATCAATTTATAAACAAGTCGTGCCCTTCATTAGATGCTCTCTAGTTCACCTAACACAACATCTGGTACAATTATCCTGTAATCAGATTATTGACTAAATGACAACCATTGCCAAGGAGTGTAACACAGAATGGCAATACAAGACAGTCAACTACAGAACCGAAGAGCAAGAGGAACCATATAAGGGGAGAGGAGAGAGGAGAAAAACCTGAAGAACTAGTGACCCAGAAGCTAAGGAAGGAAAATATGTTCAAAAGAAGGAGAATATTTGAAGGACTCCTGACATGGGCTCTTGAACTATTTCTAGAACTCTATTTGAAAACAGTAGCAGTATATTTTTCATCAAGAAACAATGCAGTGTGTGGGCAGCTAGGTGGCATGGTGAGTAGAGCACCGGCTCTGGAGTGAGGAGGACATGAGTTCAAATCCAGCCACAGATGCTTGATGCACTTACTAGCTATGTGACCTTGGGCAATTCACTTAACCCCATTTGCCTTGCCTTCCCCCCTCCAAAAAAGAAAAGAAGAAAAAAGAAACAATACAGTGTAATGGCTAGAGAGCAAGACCTAGGTTCAAGCCCCACCTCTGATATATATGAGTTGTTTGAGTGTGGGCAAGTCACTTAAACTTTCAGTGCCTCCTAGGCATTGTTCCTGATTTTGTCTGGGCTTCAAAACCATGCCCCCTCTACAGCTGGCACATCCTAAAATTTCCCACGGTGTCTGAGACCTCCACACCCTGGAACAATCTACTACTAGGAAACCCATTCACCAAGGAATGTCTCTCTGTAAGGTCCACTCCACTTCTCCCAGTGGTCAGTTCCTCCAGGACATTCCATTTTGTGGACGGACAGAGGTTGACTTGCCTTCTTTCTTCTCCCAGCAAGACTGACTTCTTGACCATTGCCCTGCCTCCTCCAAAACCAGGTACCTCCATCCTCCTTCCCCTTTTATCCCCTTTGTACGCTTTGTCTTCCTCTGTTAGAATATAAGCTCCTAGAGGGCAGGGGATGTCTTTCTTTTTGCTTATATTTGTATCTCCAGTGCTTAGCTCATTATAAGTACTTAGTAAGTGTTTATTTCCTTCCTCCTTTCCTCCCTGCATTTACCCCTCCTTTCTTCCTTCCTTCTTTCCTTCCTTCTGGAGTGACAGTCTGCAAGGTAAAGGAAGCTCTTCATTCCCTATACTGATGAAATTCAGGCCAAAAGAAAAGTCTCTCATAATTCTGGTTGTTAAACACTCATAACAAAGAGTCTGTTTGATACAGTGGGATTAAAAAAAAGAGCACTGATTCTGGAGTTGGAGGTCTCCAGACTCTAGGTGGGTTCAATTCCATTTCTGATGCTTACTATCCTTCTGATCAGAAGCAAGTCACCTTGGTTTCTAATCTCTACAACGAGACGAAAATTGAGCTAGGTGAACTTCCAGATTTCTTCTAGCTCTAGGTGTAGGATCC